>NW_005842518.1:1139645-1140918 GCF_000455745.1 Alligator sinensis
CAGGAAGCACAAATTCTAGACATACACCCTTATGCTCCTCTCATGCAGGCTTTCTATTAATAATTTTGTAAAACCTGTTAACTAAAGCTGTTTTACTGGAAAAACATATGGATGCTTTCAATTTTGTATTAACTTTTAAATAATTTAATTTTTCACACATTTACCTTTTTAAACAGATAAACTCATTGGAGTTCATTGTACTAATGGAATTAATAGAACTGGATACCTCATATGTAGGTAAGTATTCCACAAAAACTAAAGTAAATGTTTTCATTACAGTAGTATGTTTCCATCAATCATAACCAAACTTTTATGGAGGAATAATCCACCATTTTTTCCTCAGATACCTTATTGATGTTGAAGGTTGGGATCCAGAGACGGCAATTCAAGGTATTTTATATATCTTCATTAAACTTAAGGCTTTGTGTCTATAGCTGTTCTGTGGTAGGCCCTTTATAGTTCTCTCTTATATAGGTTTCCACAAAAAAATACATCTTGTTGCAGCTTCTGTTGTAGGTAGTATTTGAGTATCATCAGGCTTTCACCATGTTGAGAGGTTTCCCTCCTTCAACACCTAATTTATTTTGGTCGTTTTCTAATATTTGAGCAGCCACATAACTACTGTAATTACAGTTGTAATATAGTTTCCTCCAAAAATGTCAGTTTGCTATAGAATTGAGTGTTCACCATCCTAAGGTATAGAAAGTAACTACATTTGTGGCAGCTGGATTCTAAGCAGATTTAACTACACACACTTATTTTTTCAATATTTCCTATAGCTTTTGGTGAAGCTCGAGGCCATCGTATGGATGGTCTTGTATATCTTGCAGATCTCAGAACTCAACCTATGAGAAGGTAAGCAGAGGCTTTTAATTTTGTATTTGAAAATATTACTTGCATTTGCAATGTTAATTTTCAGCTTTAAATGCTGTATTTTATCCTGGTAAACCAAAACTAATCTTTTTTTTTTTTTAGTAGATAGACAGTGTGCGAGTATCTCTTAAGACTTTTGATATTAATTGCATGAAGTGCAGCTTACTTAAGTTTATCTTCTAAGTGTGTAGATGCGAAGGATTGTTAATTAATTTTTTACTTTTTAGGCTTTCAGTTTCATTGAATGTTTCTTGTTCTTGTGCTACCATGGTAAACATTTCTATACCACTAATTATGTTGTATATTCTAGAGTAAGGTGGTTAAGGGACAGCTTTCAATTCTTTTATCCCAATTGCCAAATGATCACATTGCTGTTGTTGAATCCCTGCCCCCGCCGCCC
>NW_005842519.1:0-6934 GCF_000455745.1 Alligator sinensis
TTGGCTTCAGATGCCTCCTTGCTTAGAGCCTTAAACACTCTGGACCAGCCTTTGGGGGCAGCTAAATTGGTCCATGAAGTGTAAGGGAGCCCTAGCCCCACCTTAAGGTGTAAAACCAGAAGCATCAGGAACAGGCTACAACAGGCTATAGGTAAAGGCAGGGTAATGGGGTAAAATGGGGCATCAAGCAAAGTTCACTCATCAGACATAATTAGTGTACCACTGCGTTGTCTTCCCAGGCCAAATTGGAGCCAGCACTGGACTCCTGGCAAACTGGAGGGCATGTCACACACTTTGCACAAGCTTGGACCATAACTGAGCAGCACAGCTTGATGGCTTTGGCTGGGGATATGTGCACTTTGGTACCTGGATCCTCCGCGTGAAATGAAAGGGGTAGCAAGGGGTGAAAATCCATGCAAACCAACACTAGAAACCAGCTGAAAACTGCAAACAACCGTGGGATTTATGGGAGGCCCCAAGAACAAAAGCAGATGGACGTGCACCCGGCTGCGTCTGCCACATCCTGAGGATGTTGCAATGTTTCTATCATCATGTCTGATCAGGATGAGGCAGCGTTGTCATGATGTCGCAAGGCAGCTTCCCCCTGGAAATGAATGAAAGATGCTGATCTCAGGCAGTGGGGTCAGGTACGGACACGGACACCGGTCTATGACTGTAACAGAACAGAAGCTCGGTGCATGTAAACTGGTTTAAAATGGCAGAAACTGGTGTAATATTTGCCCCCAGTCCCACCCCCCCAAAAGGCAAATGTGTGTTCTCTTCACTACCAATCTACACTATGCCACATGCAGAAAACCACGTAACGTAGATCATAAAATCATAGATCACAAGGGCTGGAAGGGAGCTCAGGAGGTCACATCTAGTCCAACCCCTGCTCCAAGCAGGACCAGCCCCAGCTACATCATCCCAGACAAGGCTTTGCCTACCCAGGTCTAAAACACCTCCAAGGTTGGAGATGCCACCACCTCTCTGGGTAACCTGTTGCAGTGCTTCACCACCCTCCTCGGGAGAAAATCTTTCCTAATATCCAAACTTAACTTTCCTTGCTGTAGTTCCCATTAATGTATCCCATTACTCCTTGTCTTCTGCCCCCACTAAGAACAGTTCAGCTCCATCCTCTTTGGACCACCCTGTAGGGAGTAGCTGGCTGCTATTAAATCCCCCTCAGTCTTCTCTTCTGCAGACTAAATCAGCCCAGTTCCCTCACCTCTCCTCACCAGTCATGTCCCCCAGCCCCACAAACATTTTCATTGCCCTCCACTGGACTCTCCAATATCTCCCAAGATCGATTCTGCCTCGGTCTTTTTTCCTGCAACAAAAAGCCAAGCAGTGTGAAAATGATTATTCAACAGCAAGAAGCTTGAGCTTCACCACAAAACCTCCTTCCATTGCCTCATTGTTCTGGGAAACATGTGGTCAGTTATCTCCCAGCATGCTCTGACACAGGTGGCTTTTGCATCCTGCCGGAAACATTGACAACTTGGGCCTGTATTTGACAAATCAGAGGGCAGCAGTTTCCAGGGATATGTCAACTGGTTAAGGATATGACTAGGGATATTTCAGCTGTGCTAATAAAGGGTCCTTCAGCTAAGATTATTTGTATTGGCGAGTTTGAGTGAAAAGCATTGAAGACAAGGCGGTGTAATAAAAGATATCGGATTTACCCAAAGAACCTTGTCTGCCTATGTCCTTAGACCAGGGATGGGCAAAGTATGGCCTGTGGGCCAGATCCAGCCCACGTGCCATCCTATATGGCCCACAGGGCCCATAAAAATTTAGAAAATTAATATTGATCTGCCCCTGGCTACCTGTCAAAGATGACAGGAGCTAGGGGCAGTAGGACCCAGGAGTAGCCAGTGGCAGGACCCAGCAGCCACAGCAGTAAGGCATGGCCAGGCCCGCAACCCCAGCCCCATCCCCAGCTCTCTGCAATATGTCTACATCCTTTCTGTAGTGGGGCCCACAGCTGGACAGAGGAATCCAGATGTGGCCTCATCAGTGCTGAATAGAGGGGAAGAATCACTAATCACTCCATGTGCTGGCAACGCTCCTACCGATGCAGCCCAGGATGCCGGTCGCCTTCTTGGCACAAGGGCACACTGCTGGCTCCTGTTCAGCTTCTTGTCCCCCGTCCCCCCCGGTCCTTTTCTGCAGAGCTGCTGCCCAGCCTGTCACCCCCCACCTGGACTGGTACAGAGGATTGCTCCTCCTGAGTGCAGGACTTTGCACTTGTCCTTGTTGAACCTCAGGAGATTTTTTTTGGCCCAATCCTCCAATTCGTTTAGGTTAATCCCAGCCCTACCCTCCAGCATATCAACTATTCCCCCAGCATGGGGGCAACCACTTTCAGGGTCCACTATCTGTCAACGGGATCATGGACCTTAGATTTTTCAAGATCTGTCTAAGGTCCTCTATCTCCCAGCTCCATTCATAACACAGCATAACAGATACTTGGCTGCAGTGCCATGATAGCAGCCTTGTAGCAGAGTTCAAGCCACCTAGTAGTCTAATGACAAATTTCAGCTGGCTTGAGGAATCCTTTGCAGTGAGCTGTTTAAGCTAGGGCTGCTTTCTCCAAAGTGTACTGGAACCTTAAATGGCACCTGTGAATGGTGTGGCAGGATGACAAAAATCCAGGGGATCCCGTAATACCCAGAGATCAACTGCACAGGAGGGAGAGATTATTTTGCAGAGATGCAAATTCCAACACAACAACGGAGCATCTGTTATTAATGTCACAGGAGCATTGACCTGGGGCAAAGTCAGCTTGGGCGGTACCCGCACAGGTGCTCACCACCTGCTACAGCCCGGCCCATCATCACCCCCATCAAGGGTGAACAAGCCGATGTCATCGCCCGACACTAACACCCTGATGATGCGATGAGGATGCACCTTGCATGGCAATGGCAAGCTCCTCCCAACCCAGCAAATCATCCACATCTTCTCCTGGCATCTGGGGAGCCTTGCCCCCAGCTCCAACCAGGACAACATTTGGTTGCCATCAGAGCCTGGAAAGCTTTAGCACATGCTCCTTTTCTATTCATTTCTCTCCTGCCTCCCAGTGCGAAGAGGCTTTTCTTGAGGTTATTAAATGCCTCACCAATGCCCCTGCCCCCTCCTTTTTTCCCCAATCTTGTCTTCCAGGGCACACCTCAACCATACATTCCTCTGGCATCTGTTTGTCAGGCTGTGGAGCTCCCTGGGAGCAGCACCGCCATCTCCTTAAGCCCTAAACTTTCCCATGAAGATATCATCATGCAGCTCTTAATCACGGCAGGAGTAAGAGCTGCATGATTCACTTACTTTGCTCTGGGTGACCTTCAGGCATTTGGGGATCGGTGGCATAGACACCAAGCAATGGAGCAGCTCAGTATTGGCAGCTGGGAGATGGAGAGATTTAGGTGTGTAGCCCAAGTGTTCTCAGGCATGTACTCCCCTTCCCCAATTGAAGCGAATTGTTAGCTGGCAGGTGTGCTGTGGGCGAACTGCAGGCTGCTCAGTTTCCCTCCATCCCCATAGATACAGGCCAGGACAGTCAGGGGACTTAACTGTATACAAATTTATTTAAAATTTAAATAAATAAACAAATAACATAAATGATACCCTCTGGGTAAATGCTATAAAACCTTATACCAGTGCTCCAGATACAGGTAAGTCACAGGTAAGTATCTGATCTAAAACAGATGAAGCCCAAAATAAACACAGATAACCAACAGATAAACTATAGGTAAGTACAGGTGAACAATAAATAAGCCACTAATGAAAAGAAATAAACAACAGGTGAATAAAAGAGAAAAGGGGGTCCCAGCAGAGCCCTAGGACTCTACTCATCTGCTCATTTACAAATATGAGTGTTCACAAAATATGAGACACGACATCACACCACTTACGGCACAAGAACCTGAAAGATAAACTCAGTCCCCAGGGGAAACCCCAATGCCCGAGGGCCTTTTCCCAAACCCTTCAAGGAAGCTGGTCACTTTAGGGGGGCCCTCCTAATGGGCCCTCCACTTTCAGGAGCCCTTAACTAACCAGGGGGGACTCACCGCTCCCCTGTGGGAATCCTCTTTTCCCTGCAGCTCACGGCTCCCAGGCCTGGAGGGTGGCCCTTGTCCTCTGCGCCAAGCTGCTCT
Source organism: Alligator sinensis (assembly GCF_000455745.1). Taxonomy (NCBI): domain Eukaryota; kingdom Metazoa; phylum Chordata; order Crocodylia; family Alligatoridae; genus Alligator; species Alligator sinensis. The sequence continues at coordinate 4,155 of NW_005842519.1, forward strand.
CTCGCCTGTAGTGGGCTTTGGGGGTTGCTGCCCCCTGGAACAGGGCTCCTCTATGCAGGGCTTCTGGGGCCTCTGGCTCGGCCCTGTCCGCTGGCGCAGTAGCCCGAGCACCATCTGGTTTCCTGACTCAACCTTTTGCTGTAGGTTGGAGGCCTGGGCTGCCTCGTGCAGCACCAGGCTCGGTCCGCTTCCAGAACCTCCGTGCGGCACCTCCTGCACCGAGCTGCCAGCGTCGTGCCGAGGGTTGGGGACCTGAGCCACCCAAGTGCTCCACAGACCCTGCTCTGTGCACCGGCCTGTGCGCCATGTCTCTGGCCACACACCAGAGGTTGCAGACCCGAGCTGCCTCACGCAGCTCCTAGGGTCTGGATGCCATGTGTCATGCTGTGCACCAAGAGCCTAGCTGCTGGAGCCGTCCACCGTTCTCCACTGATGGAAGTCTTCAGGGGTGTTTCTGCTTCACCCTGCTGAGCAACTCTCCTCAGCTCTTCTAACCACGCTCTTCTCTCTTGTCCATCCCGGACACGTCACCCTTGTGCTGGGCACAGCTCCTTTTATAATCTCCAGGGCTCTGCCCCTGAAGTCTTGTGGACCTGACAGTGTTGCAGTCTTCAGTCAGGTCCAGGGGGAGCCCCTTTCCCCCTCCCTTCAGGAAAGGGGCACGACATCACTCCTCTTCCTGCCTCCTGATTGGTGGATGGGCTCCACCAATCAAAACAGCAGCATTTCAAGCCTGGGACTCAACCCAAGCTCTGAAAGGTAAGCCTGCTACAGGTGCATGTCACAGTCCTTCCTTCCCGGCTTCTCGTTTCCCAGCAAGACTTCACGAGAGATAAAGCAGTTTGCAATGAAGCCTGGTGTCAGGAGCCAGGGCAGCAGGCTTGTGTAGCTGCCCCTGGCTGGCCTTAATTAGCTACAGGGGCCAGCTGCCCTGAGGTCTAACTACACCCGGTGACCTGTACGAATCTGTCCGCCAGCTTATAAGCATCACCCAGCAGATCACTCAGCCAAACAGATGCTTCTTTGCCTAGTCTTGGCTTTCTGACTCCTTGCTCTTCATTTCCTACATTTTGCCTGTTGATTCCTGGCTCCCTGGTTTGACTCTTAGTTTTCCAGTGCCTGGATCTCACCTGTTTCTTTCTAGTTTTCTAAGTCTTGCTTGTTGGCCGCATCTTGGGTCTATCCTGCTGATGGCTTGATCCAGCCCCCTTTGTTGCAGACTTGTCAGCTTCTGACTCTAGTTCAGACCCATGGCTCTAGTTTGGGGACTGGCCATGTGCTGGGCCCCAAAAAGGTTCCCAGACTCAGAGTCATGGCCTAGGTTTAATTCCCACCTTGGGCAAGTCAGTTGATCTCTCTTGAGGAACATTATGGGGAGGACTCACCACTTTTGTCCGGCAAGCCCAACTTGGAGAAGGAAACTTCAGATTGGTGGAACATTTCTACCAATCAGGTAACAGCTGGGAGGGACTCGCACCTGCTTGGAGTGGGGTGGGGGGCGAGGAGCCCCTGGACCTGATTGAAGACTGCACTTTGCAGGTCTGGCAGACTTCAGGGGTGGGGCCTCCAGTGTAAATAAAAGCCCAGCATGCTCAGCACACCGGGAAGAGATGACGAGTGACTTTGGAGAGTGACGAGCCTCCACCGGGATCCCATCTTCGCCTCAGTGTTGCACAGGCCGGTGCACAGGGCTCAGACTCTGGGAGCCGCGTCAAGGCAGCTTGAGCCTGCATCCTCAGCAGAGGGCTGGACGGAGCAGTGTGCAGACCAGCCCACAGAGAGCTGGCCCTGGGAGCAGCTCAAGGCATAAGCTGGATAACCGGAGCCCCATAGGGTGGCCCAGCCAAAGAGCTAAAAGAGCCCCAGAGCCTAGAGCAGGGCTCAGGATAAGGGAGACCTAGGCATAAGGCTAGGTAAACCCATCCTGCAGCAGCTTGGTTCCTCCTGCAAGAGCTGGAAGATCCCTGGGTGCCCAGAGCGGGGCACAGGACCCGGAGGGGAGGTCTTGGAGTGATGCAGAAAATGCTGGAGGGACCTCTGATTGAGCGAGGGGCTCTGAGGCCCGGTCAACGGCTCCTCAAAGAAAACTGTAAGTTGCTGGTGGAGTCAGGTCCTTCAGGGGAGGCGTTCCTGAAATAAGGCATCCCCCCGCCCCGAGGGAAGCCCTGGGTGAAAGTTTCCCTCCCAGCTGGGCCCATAGAAGGGGAAGTGCCCCTTGATAGCTGGGATCCAGGGGTAAATGTGCCTTATATTGTGGAAAACTGCGCCTCGTATTTTGTATAATTGTTATCATCATTATGAATATGTTGTACGAAATGTTATGGAACTGGGTTAGTTTTGTATAATGGGTTTTTGGCTTATCGTATTGTAAATATTTATCTGTATACCTTTGGTGCTGTTAAAAGATATTGCTAAGAATATTTTTGGAAAGTTTTCTTTGTTACCTATTAGAATATTTACCTATATATATATAGGTAAATATATATATATATATAATAAAAAATAATATGTATATTATAATTCAATAAACTGTAAATATTTAATAGTATTGGCATAGAGTTGGCTCTATAGAGGGAATAGGGACCCGCGCTCAAATCGTGGAGGATGGGAGTCACCTCCAAGGAGGATTATTCTGCACTGGTCTGGTCCTGTAGGGAGCAGACCAGGAAAGCCAAGGCTACAACTGAACTCCAACTAGCTTCGAGCATCAAGGACAATAAAAAGTCCTTTTTCAGATATGTGGGGAGCCGGAGGAAAAGCAGGGGCAACATTGGACCCCT
>NW_005842519.1:8205-12239 GCF_000455745.1 Alligator sinensis
TGGCCACCTACAAGTTTATCAGGGGTGACCACCAGCATCTGGGGGAACGTTTGTTCACCAGAGCGCCCCAAGGGATGACGACTAGGTCGAATGGTCATAAACACTACAAGACCGTTTCAGGCTGGACACAAGGAAGAATTTCTTTACTGTCCGAGCCCCCAAGGTCTGGAACAGCCTGCCACCGGAGGTGGTTCAAGCGCCTTCATTGAACACCTTCAAGATGAAACTGGATGCTTATCTTGCTGGGATCCTCTGACCCCAGCTGACTTCCTGCCCTTTGGGCGGGGGCTGGACTCGATGATCTTCCGAGGTCCCTTCCAGCCCTAATGTCTATGAATCTATGAATCTATGAATCTAAATCACCAGTGGCCCTCTCACATCACTGTCACCTGCCTCATCTATCCCTTCCAATTAAAGATGGCCCCCGCTTGGGTGTTCCCGAGTTACAATTAGCACATCTGTTCTCTACCTTGCGTTTGTCTAGATGGCAGAGCTGTATCCACACCCTTCTCCTAGATGTTTAAATGGGGTTTGTGTGCCTGTATGTTGCACCAAGATCTGGGAGATGAATCAAGAGCAACCTCCTTCAAGATCACCCTGCTCCAGCAGCTTCAAAATGACAGAGGTGTTGACAGTCCTGGTCCCCCCAGTCTTGCCCGAGAAGTGCCCTAGGGACCTGAGACATCAGAGCATGTTCACATGTGACCCAATGAAGCATCTAATTCACTGCTTTTTATGGCACCTGATGAAGTGAACTTGGGTTCATGAAAGCTTTTGCTCTCTCTATATAAATCTCTTATTTAGTTAGTCTATAAAGGTGCACACCTAGCCTGCCTTCTGACTGAGTAAAGACTAACACAGCTAACTACCTCTCTCCACCTGTTTTTTTGTCATGCTCGTAATCAGAGCAGGGAGGACATGCAGATACACCCCTAAGCTCAGCATTTGCTTTTGGCTTCAGATGCCTCCTTGCTTAGAGCCTAAACACTCTGGACCACCCTTTGGGGGCAGATAATTTGGTCCATGGAGTATAAGGGAGTCCTAGCCCCACCTTAATGTGCAAAATCAGAAGCATCAGGAACAGGCTACAACAGGCTATAGGTAAAGGCAGGGAAATGGGGTAAAATGGGGCATCAAGCAAAGTTCACTCATCAGACATAATTAGTGTACCACTGCGTTGTCTTCCCAGGCCAAATTGGAGCCAGCACTGGACTCCTGGCAAACTGGAGGGCATGTCACACACTTTGCACAAGCTTGGACCATAACTGAGCAGCACAGCTTGATGGCTTTGGCTGGGGATATGTGCACTTTGGTACCTGGATCCTCCGCGTGAAATGAAAGGGGTAGCAAGGGGTGAAAATCCATGCAAACCAACACTAGAAACCAGCTGAAAACTGCAAACAACCGTGGGATTTATGGGAGGCCCCAAGAACAAAAGCAGATGGACGTGCACCCGGCTGCGCCTGCAACTTCATGAGGATGTTGCAATGTTTCTGTCATCATGTCTGATCAGGATGAGGCAGCGTTGTCATGATGTCGCAAGGCAGCTTCCCCCTGGAAATGAATGAAAGATGCTGATCTCAGGCAGTGGGGTCAGGTACGGACACAGACACCGGTCTATGACTGTAACAGAACAGAAGTTCGGTGCATGTAAACTGGTTTAAAATGGCAGAAACTGGTGTAAAATTTCCCCGAGTCCCACCCTCCCAAAGGGGAAATGTGTGTTCTCTTCACTACTGATCTACACTATGCCACATGCAGAAAACCACATAACGTAGATCATAAAATCACAGATCACGAGGGCTGGGAGGGGGCTCAGGAAGTCACATCTAGTGCAACCCCCTGCTCCAAGCAGGACCAGCCCCAACTACATCATCCCAGACAAGGCTTTGTCTAGCTGAAGCTTCAAAACCTCCAAGGATGGAGATGCCACCGCCTCTCTGGGTAACCTGTTGCAGTGCTTCACCACCCTCCTCGGGAGAAAGTCTTTCCTCATATCCAAACTTAACTTTCCTTGCTGCAGCTTGAGGCCATTGCTCCTTCTGTCTTCTGCCCCCACTGAGAACAGCCCAGCTCCATCCTCTTTGCAGCCCCCCTGCAGGGAGGTGAAGGCTGCTATTCAATCCCCCTCGGTCTTCTCTTCTGCAGACTAAATCAGCCCAGTTCCCTCACCTCTCCTCACCAGTCATGTCCCCCAGCCCCACAAACATTTTCATTGTCCTCCACTGGACTCTCCAATATCTCCCAAGATCGATTCTGCCTCGGTCTTTTTGAATGTCTGTACATAGCTTAGGTGTCCTCACACCTCATGTCCTGCAACAAAAACCCAAGCAGCGTGAAAATGATTATTCAAAGGCAAGAGCTTGAGCTTCACCACAAAACCTCCTTTCACTGCCTCATTGTTCTGGGAAACGTGGTCAGTTATCTCCCAGCATGCTCTGACACAGGTGGCTTCTGCATCCTGCCTGAAACATCGACAACTTGGGCCTGTATTTGACAAATCAGAGGGCAGCAGTTTCCAGGGATATGTCAACTGGTTAACTAGATGATATGACTAGGGATATTTCAGCTGTGCTAAAATAAAGGGTTCTTCCTTCAGATGAGCTAATTTGTATTGGCGAGTTTGGGTGAAAAGCATTGAAGACAAGGCGGGGTAATAAAAGATATCGGATTTACCCAAAGAAACTTGGCTGCCCATCCTATGTCCTTAGACCAGGGATGGGCAAAATATGGCCTGTGGGCCAGATCCAGGCCACCAGCTATTCTATCTGGTGCACAGGGCCCCCAAAATATTTAGAAAATTAATATTGATCTGCCCCTGGCTACTTGTCAAAGATGACAGGAGCTAGGGGCAGTAGGACCCAGAATGAGCTTGTGGCAAGACCCAGCAGCCCCAGCAGCAAGGCCTGCCCAGCCCCGCTGCCCCAGACCCCCACCCTCAACGAGAAGACCCTGCCTAGCAGAGTCTTTTGGCCTTGGACCTGAGGATGTTCTTACCTCCCTCCGCTGGAGGGGGACACTCAGCTAAGTAGGGGGATGGGGAGGCAGGAGAGGACCATGCATGATCACCCCAGTCCTTTGGGCCAGGCTGGGCCAGCTCCTGTGGTCCCAGCACTGCAGCTAGGAACCACGTGTTGCCAAAGCAGCTGGCTGGGGGAGTGGAGGGGGGCGGCGGCAGCAGCAGGAAAGGAAGTGGGGAAACAGCTGCAGCAGGCAGTGGGGGAATGGGAGCGAGCGGTGTGAGGAGCCCACAACAGCTAGGTGGGAGCATGGGGCCCGCACCAGTGCCCCAAGGCCAGGGTTGGTGGGACCTAGAGCAGGGTGGCAGGAGCACAGGGCTGGGCTGGCAGTGGCTCTGGAGCCAGGCTGGCTCCCCCTCTCCCTGCTGGCACAGGCCAGCCCAGCTCCATAGAGCCCCTGCTTGCCCACTCTGGGCTCCCTCCAGCCCTGACCCTGGGGCACCAGCACAGTCCCTGCACTCCCGCCTCGCTATTGCTGTGTACTGCGTGCCCACTCGCTGTCCCTTCCCCGCTGCCTGCTACAGCCATTTCCCCGCTTTCCAGCCTGCAGCTGCCATCAGTCCCCACCCCCCTGTGCCAGCCACTCCAGCACCACGTGGTTCCTGGCTACATCGCTGGGCCTCAGGAGTCAGTAGGAGCTGGCCTGGCCCCTGCAATTCTTGTCTGGCTCCATGTGGTGCCGGCAAGGCCGGTTCAGCTCCTACTGCATCCTGCAGTCTCAGCTGTGCAGCTGGGATGTGCCAGAGTGGCAAGTGAAAGGGAAGGGAAAACACAGCAGAAAGGCAGCAGTGGCAGATGGAGTGGGAAGTGGCAGCAAGTGGGAGCATGGAGCCCATGCTGGTGCCCTAGGGCCAGGAGCAGCAGGAGAGCGGAGCCCGGGCTTGGAGGACTGCTGGTGGGGGCTCTGCTTGCTGTGGGGGGCGGTGGGCAAACTCTCCCCCTCCACACATGCCACACACTCCCCAGCCACCCTCTCCCCACACACACACACACACACACACACACACACACACA
>NW_005842519.1:12313-37430 GCF_000455745.1 Alligator sinensis
ACCCACCCATACCCCCCACACCCCGCATACCCACCCACCCATACCCCCCACACCTTCCACAATATACAAGAGTAAAAACTTCATTTTAAGCTATTGTGCAATCACCTCTATGTACATGACACTAACACATGTAAATCAGGACAAAAATATTTTTGGAAATCAGATTAATGAACGTTGTAGTAGATGTTAGATTTTTAGAATATAATTTGGTATTTTTCTGGTTCTGAGTTGTCAAAACCCCTTGCTGAAAGGAATACTTCCAGGGGGCAAGGGAAGGGACTTCTGGTGGCAAAGGTCAGGGGTTAGAGGGTGGGATTTCCAGTTCCAAGATGGTGACCAAGGGGTGGGGCACCTGTCAAAGGGTGGGGCTACCCTTGCGGCCCTTGACGGCTTGCCAAAACTTGGTAAGTGGCCCTCCACCAAAAATAATTGCTCACCCCTGCCTTAGACCAACACGGCTATGGCCTATACCCTTGAAGACAAGGGGGCATATCCCCATGGAGCAATATATATGGAGGGCTTCACTGACCTTTCCAAGATGAATGCATTAGAAAAGTTATCTTATATGATATAGGAGGGGAGGGGTTATACTTACCTTAAAACGTGCTCATGCAATTGTTACCTCCAAGCTCCCAGCTGTCTGTCTGCTGTAACCACGCATTGGATATTGTCATGAGCTGCAATGGTATATCATCTCGTTGACCGCAATGTGGTTTTTTTTGCTCCATATTTGTAAATAGTGTAGAAGGGTGGGGAACACCATTGTTGATTGGCTCCTCCATGTGCTGTTGCAAGACCAAAGATAAATCATGAAAACAGGACTTCCCTTTAGTGTGGTGTTGTGGTAAATGCTGATTCAGAGAGTTGTGACTGGTGCTTTGCTGGAGTGTGGGAAAGTTGATTCATGTTTGCTCTATTTTAAACTCTGGTGTTCATAGTAAGGCCCAAAGGACAGGGATTGTTGGTGTCGTCATTGGTGCTATCTTCATTGAGTATTATTGCTGTGTTATCCATGTTGAAGTCTCAGGGACTGCAGTGCCAGCAAAAAGTTAAAGTCAAGAGATCCCACATCAATCTAGTCTTAAAAAACAACCATGGGCTCAGTTTGGTGGCAAAGGGATGGACAGATTTATTGTCTACGAGACATGGCCCTAACACACTCGTGATCTGACAGACAAGGTGCCCGTGACGAGGTATAGGTTGAACCTCAACAACATATAACCTCCCCTAGGCCAATATAAAGTTCCTATTGTTTCTAATTCTCCTTTTGTACACTGATCGAACAAATGATGTATTACATCCCACCAGTATCTTGAATATCTTAACCTGTCTTGTAACATGGGCTTGTTCCACATCTGGGAGCTCTCGTTCCAGCCTTATCATCCTGGTACTGGACTATTGTACACTTTGTACAGCCATCTTCCTCTTGTCTTTTGACAGGACTGCCCATTTGGTCCATGTTTTGCTTATATAAGGAGTTCACACACTGGCTAGGTTCACTGATCTGGCCTACTCTGGCCAAAGCTGTAGCGGTATGTATATTGAACAATGTTCCAGCAAGGCCTATATTTGGATTCAATGCTGGATGTTTTAAGGTACAGGAATATTGGGACTTTTCTCATAGCTTCTTTAAGCCATTTATAGCCTAACTTCCAGGCCTTGTCATGAAAAGGACTTGTCTTTCAGAGGCAGTCTCAGAATCAGTAATATAAGGGTGGAAACAGATGTTGCCTTTTGCTGCCTTTGTACTATCATAAAAATCTTTATGACAGCGCAAAAGCCATGCAAACAGACATCCATGTCCCTTGTTGCACAATGAATGGCTATGATGAAGGCTGTATCCAATTTGTGCTGCTATTTAGAGGTAAGCATCTGTTTACATTATGTTGCGAGAGTACGGGCAGTCCAGTGCTGCCCACGCACTCCAGCCTCCCCAAGTAGGTGCTCTGGGGACTTCAGGGGCCTGATCCTCTCCACTCTGGGAATTACCATGAAGGATCGGGTCCCTCAAGCCCTGGAAGCACCTGCCTGGGGGCACATCTATGTAAGTGGGAAATCCTGACTTCCCCTGCTTATGAAGACTGCCCTCGAGATCCTGGGCACACAGCAAGGAAAGCTGGGCAGGTTCTCATAGGGCAGGAAGGGCCCTGGGATGCTGCATAGGAAGTCCTGAGGTTTGTAGGGTCAGGCCCTTCAAGCTCCAGGAGAACACAACGCCCATCATCTCACAGCATCAATAGGTGGGACAACGGACGTTTGTTTTGCCCACTGAAGCACTGGGACGCATCCCAGCACAGCTGATCCACTTCATTTGGTGACATCTGCTTCTAAGAGCCCTTCTCAAAGCGACCTCCAAGTTCTGCCACAAGGCATCGGACTCAAATGCGTCACATTATGTTTTAGGAAAGGATTGTTTTTTTCCATGCAGGAATGGCCGGTCCAAATTATGCAGCCTGGAGGTGATGTCATGCGCATCTAATGGTCTCTTCAGGCCTTTTGATTGACAGGCAAGGGTATCAGTGGGTTGGGATAGCTCCATTGATTTAAAAGTAGCAACAGAGGATTCCCACGTTCGTGCAAGGGGGTTGAGCCAGACCATTCACAAGGTCCTTTCCAGATTCATAGAAAGTTTGGGTTGAACGGACCTCAGGAGGTCACATCTAGTCCAACCCCTGCTCCAAGCAGGACCAGTCCCAGCTACATTATCCCAGCCAAGGCTTTGTATAGCTTGCTCTTAAAAACCTCCATCTTGCCCTTGGAAGCTACACACCAAAAAGAAAGTCTGCACATAGGTCACATCTATCCCTCCCCATGCACCCACTGAACCTGGTGTGGGTTCTCCTTTCCCTCCTATCCTTTCCCCCATGTTCATTTGTTTGTTTAATTGACTCACTCTTGGGGAGCAGACGGGCCTCCAGCTCGGGTTACAGGAACAAAGGAGCCGGCAAGCTGGAGCCGGCGCTAGGAAGCCCACAAAATTTTTAAAAAGCCAAGTCATTTGCAAAGCCTTGGGCTCCATGAGGTTCACCCACATTGTATGGAGAGCCACATTTACCCTCTCTGTGCATGCGCACGGCTCTCCCTGACATTCCTGGCACTGGAGCATGTCTCCAGGGTACAGCTGCCTTCTCGGGGTTGGATGATTATGTGGCTGCGCTTGCAATTTTTCCCTCGTTGGGGTTGTGGAGAGCTCATTGCCCACTGACTTGCCTGAGGGGTCTAATCTTGATTTTTGCTTCTCTGGCTTTTTTAAAACTGTTTTATCTTCTTCAAGATTAAAAAAATAACGCAGCTAACTTGTGCTAAGGGTGGTGTGGATGGACCCAAGGTGAGTGACACCATTGACAGAGAGGTCTCCAGAAGAGACTGGGAATGGGATAGGGACATTGTCTGGTGGAAAACTTAACCAAACCATCATCCCAGAAGACATTCACTAGAGGTCTTTCCATGGGCTTTGCTTCAGGCTGTAGCAGTACAGGCTCCACTACAACATGTCCTGGCAGGGTGTCAGCCTATTTATTAAATAAATGGATGCGCTTGCCCTCCAGTCCCCAGGAGACCAAGAAGCAAATGGGGTCGAAGGAATGAACTCCCTGCTTTCTTCTGGTTTGGACTGAAGGACAGCTGGGAAAGCTTGTCTCCCTGGCCCGGAGGCAACTTCAGGCTCCCAGACATCTAGAGTATGATGAAGCCTGACAGGTAACCCTCTAATGACCTGCACTCCTGCCGCTATCCAAAAAAACAGATGCTAGGCTGGAAACCACTTCTGGGCCAGTGCTCATTGGACTTAGAAAACCCTGCCCAGCAGGAGCCCTGGCCTCGAAACAGAGTTAAATTGGGACCCCCACTGAGGAGCTGCCTAATCAGATCTCTAATAAGGGTGACCTGACCTTGAACCCTGCCCCTGTGGTGCCGTGGCATGGAGAGCGGTAAAGAACCCCCTATGCATCTCCACACCTGTGGCAGAGGCCAGGCCCGTGGCTCGAGGCTCTTGGCATAGTCCCCAATGCTGGCAGAGATGCACATTGTGTAGTCATCCTTGAATAACACACAGGGGGACCCTAGCAGAGACACTTGCTCTTTGGTGACCCTCCTTGACATTGGTTAGGCAGGAGGACATGATAGATTGTGAACCGTGGCGCTCTGTGAACCGAAAGCTGATGCCGTTCACGTCTGGCCCCGTGGCTTTGCAAGCTCTGGACTTATTTTCTTGCTTTCTGTTTCCTGCTTATGCAAAATTGGGGTTGGTGAAAGGTTCTGGATCAATGCCTAAGAAATGGCCCCATGTATCCAGAGAACACGTGGAGTATAGACAGGTGCCGTGTGACAGTCTGCAGCCTGCCTCCCTGCTAATGACCCTGACCCAGAGGAGAGGACCTCCCAGTTGGTGGGACATCGTTCTCCTAGGCCCCGCTTCATCCTTGGCTTCTCTGCTGAGGCTTTTGATAAGGGAGGTGTTTAAGAAGGGCCCTTTTGTGAGACAGAAGTCTATGCCCTTGGAGATGGAGGGGCATTTCCACACAACCTGCCCGGTGCCATCAGGAACCAGCTTCTAGTCCCAGAGAGTAGATGCCAGTTACTTGGAAAGGTGATATGCATGCCCTCGTTTTTAATAAGCACCATCTGCCTGGCACCCATGGGCAGCCAACACCTGGCCCACAGAGCGGTAGTGAAGTGACTCTGGTCTGGAGACCATGCAAACTAGACCAGGCTCTGGTCTTTTCAACAAGTACGAGGAAAATGGACCCTCCAAATCAGCAAGGGATGAGCAAGGTTAAGGAAAGAAATGAGGCAAACGGAAAGAAAATAAATGCTAATGACATGGTAGAAGGAACCAAAACTCGTGGAAGACGTGGTATCTTTTATTAGACCAACTAGATATTTGGAAACAAATGACTGTATTTAGTTGCAAGTTTTTGGGCGCGCACACCCTTCATCAGGAACAGGAGAGAGCAGAGATTGTAAAAGTTCTTCTAGGTAGAAATGAAATTCTTGGTAGGAGGAATGCACCCGTGAGAATATTTTAAGGCCTTTTTCCAACCTAATTTTAAAGGTCTCAGGTAAAGGAAGTACCAGCCTTTCTTTTAAGAAGGTGACTCCCATGGCCCATGGGCTCACTGGCAAGTAATGTTCAATTTGTAGCCTAAATTTCCCCTTTTCTTGACCTGCAGTTGAGGTCCAGTGGTAGATTCCTTATCTACCCCACCGGAAACCTGGGTTTGATTTCCAGATGTACATGGACCTACAGCTGTTGAGGCACTGGGTGTCTGGATGGGCTCTTCCCTATTTTCTGTTCAAAGTCAAGGGGGGTAGAAGGTCTGGGCAGCCTCCATTTCTCCATACCCCTGCCTAGGTGGATGTATTGAAAGTCCTGGTGATATTTGATGCATACACCATAATGCAGAAGGAGCTATGGTTGCCTATTACCCCAGTACATGGAGGAATCGCTAGATAATTACACGTGGCTGTTTTTGCAGAAACCAGTACCTCGTAGTAGGGTGACAGCTGCTATGTAGCTAAGTGAGTTCAACCTCAAGAGTGTGCATGTGGTCAGGAAAAAGCCGTGCCCTACCTAGCTACTTTGCTTAACAATACACCTTGCCTCTACTTAGAAGCACAGAAAATTAAGGTTGGAAGGGACCACAGGAGGTCACAGCTAGTGCAACCCCCTGCTCCAAGCAGGACTAGCCCCAACTACATCATCCCAGCCGAGGCTTTGTCTAGCCAGGTCTTCAACACCTCCAAGGATGGAGACTGCACCACCTCTCTGGGTTATTCCAGTGCTTCACCACCCTCCTAGTGAGAGAGGTTTTTCTAATATCCAACCTCAACCTCCCTTGCTGCAGCTTGAGCCCATTGCTCCTTGTCCTGTCATCTGCCCCCGCTGAGACCAGCCCAGCTCCATCCTCTTTGCAGCCCCGCTGCAGGGAGGTGAAGGCTGCTATTCAATCCCCCTCGGTCTTCTCTTCTGCAAATTAAATCATCCCAGTTCCCTCATTGCATTCTTCAACATGAGAACTAATCAGCGTTAAGTCATTGTACAACAAAGCCCAATGCTTTGGAAGGTAAAGACACAGGACCAGCTCCTGCTCCACCCATTAGGTGCCCAAGAATAGTAAAAGAATATTCAATTGGTTCATACTGGTTCCAGTTGGCAACTGGGTTTTGGGACAGCACAGGAAACCTGATTCTGCTGAAGTAGCTGGTCCTGGGAACTAACCAGCAGCAGGAGAAGCAAGTGGAAACTCCAGAAGTGTTTTACTAGAGTGGCGTAAAGGCTGTTTTGTCTTGTTTTGTCCATACTGTGTAGTACACAGGGGTTCTGGACCACAACAACGGCTCCTAGGTACTGTGGTCTACAAATAATCACTAATAACCTTTTACGCACTGTTAATGGAAAGCTTTGGGTCCCATCTCCATCACTTGTGAATCTTTCGATACCCTCCCACTTCATTTTACTTGGGGACCATTTTGTTACGAACCCATGTTTTGTGGGAACAGAAGTCAGGGGGAAGGGGAAAGAAGGGGAAAAATAACAAAAACCCTCAAAAGGAAGGCATCTCGAGAGAAGGTGGGATTATGCTGTTTTACCAGCCGGCTTGCAAGACCATGCGGCTTCTCCGGGGAGGAAATTTACCAGCATTGACTTCACGCTAGGCAGTTCAGGACCTTTGCGTCCACCTCATTGGATTGTCTGCGGGGCATCTTCTGACTCATTAACTCCATTCAGGAGGTCTAATAGGATTACCTGCCACTTTCACCTTCCCCCAGCAAGTGTTTAGGGTCTGCAGAGGTCTCCACAATGTCTGCTGCAGCCTATGGATTCCCTGAAATGCCATCACACAGCATACACTTTTCTCATCCTTATGTTGTCTTGTGAGCAGTTAAAAAAACCCCTATATTTGGCATGAGGCTATAGAGGCCTGGTGCAAAACACATTGATTTTCAACAGCCTTGGGAGGCCTCACAGCATGGCGATGGAAGATAACACTTTTTTGGCGAGATCCTATCTAGCCTATGTGATTGTCTGGGGTACCTCAACAGAGAAGGAGGCTGCTGGCAATTGAAGGGTTTACATGGAAGAGCTGTGTGAGATCCATTGAGGCGAAGATGTGTTTTCCCTGGTTGGGCATCTGAGGATGGGTGAGGTTATATGCAAGTATTTGCAAGACATAAGGGCCTGGCCTTGCACCTGCAGAAGCATGGCAGTATTCCCATTGGCTTCCATGGGGTGCAGGTCAACACCTTAATGTAGGGGAGGAGTGCGTAGTCATGTTGCATGCCAATAAGGCAATGGCCATTCCAGCCAGCTGGCTCAAGGTAGAGGAAAGGTCTGAGATGCCTCCTGAAAACTTGATTTTTTTCTCCTGTCTCTAATTCCCATGGGCTGAACTGGGAAGTTCTTATCTGTGCTGGTGTGTGGTTACTCAAACAAGATGTCCAAGCTAATAGTAGGAGAGTGGGATTGTCCATACCCCTGTGGTGCTGGGTTCTGGTGAGATCAGGGCTGAGCCTTCCCACCATGGCTCACAGGCATGCTCCAGAAGTTTGTCCCCAGACTGCCTAGGTTGCTTTATTTAGGAGACATCTTGACAACCTCCAAAGATTAGAAAAAGCAGGACTTGGGTATGAAATTTGGGGGTGGTATCCCTTCTGGGGAACCCCTTCACTGGTTCAGACTTCCATCTCCTTACAGCATAGGAGAAGCAGAAATCCATCCATCCATCCATTCATCCATCCATCCATCCCTAGTATACGATCCCACTAGGGGAGAGCAGATTTAGATTGGACAGTAGAAACAACTTCTTCACAGTAAGGTTTGCCAGAATCTGGAACGGGCTCCAAGGAAGTTGGTGCTCTCCCCTACCCTGGGGGTCTTTAAAAGGAGACTGGACAATCACCTGGCTGGGGTCGTCTGACCCCAACACTCTTCCTTGCCTAGGGCAGGGGGTCAGACTTGATGACCTACTGTGGTCCCTTCTGACCCTAACATCTATGGCTCTATGAATCCATCCATCCATCCATCCTTTCCCATACTCACCATCCATCCATCCATCTATCCATTGGTTCCTACACTCACCATCCAGCCATCCATCCATCCAGCCATCTGTCCTCATACTCACAATCCATCCATCCATCCGTCCATCCATCCATCCCTTCAACACCCCACTGCTTCTTGCTAAATTAACAGTGTATCAGCACCCATCACAGTAGTCAGCAAGGGCCTAACCTCACTCAGTATCAGTCCCCCAATCACTCCTCAGGGGCCTCCTTCTCTTCAGACTTTAGCTATTTTTTCCATGAGAGTCAAGCTCCTTATGGGGATCGATGAGAGTCACTTCCATGCAGTGATCCCTAGTAACATCTCTGATGGCCAAGAGCTCCCAAATTGACAAAAACGCCAAAGCGCACAAAGATTAAGATAAGGACACTGTTTTTGTCATATGAAAGAAGAAGCTCCTAATTACCATAGAGGCAGGCTGTTCGCACCCTGCCCTGAGCTCATGCTCAGAGATTCATAGAGTTCATGGCCAGGAGAAACCATGGCATCATCTGACTTCCTCTCTAACATAACCCCTGAAACGTTTCACATGTACCCTGCATAGAACTCAATAACTTGTTTTGGGGTAACACAGTGATTCTCAACAAGGATGTTCAGGAAGATCCTTTAAAGGGTGCTTTGCAATACGAGCACTGCTAGGTATGCAAGCACCTACATGGTCTACAAGATAAACCCAGAGATTTCAAATAGGAATCCAGAAGGTCATAAATATTCTGGTCTGCTGCGGGCTTGCTGAACAGTCGTTCTCATCCTCCTTGGACTCAAGGCTCCCCTCCATAACTTTTGTGAATTGAGTGGCACCCCCTGTTTCAAAAACTTATGTATGTATTATGGTGCTTACCTCCTTGCAGAGGGCCAGGCAGTGGGAGTGGGGGATCAACCAGGCAAGGACATGCCTAAGTTTGTGCTTATCGGCTTATCTCCTCACCCGTCAAGACACCCTGATGGAGAATCACTGAAATAGAAGAATTGCTCTGCAATTTTCACATAGTCAAGAGGTGAGTGAAAACTAAGAGCTGGCATTTTCCAAGGGATGTATTGAGGCTCTACTCATGGCTCTTCCTTTTTTCATCCTCTGCTTGAGCTATTCCAGTTGTCTATTTTAATGATTACTTAAGACAAGTAGAGGACTGTCACCATGAGATGGTGCTTCCTTTCTGCATCTCCCAGGGGAAAAATTTTGAACTGAACACAATATACTGTCAGCCTAGGGAAACCACTGGACTAGTGTATCTTCCAGAGCAGCATTGTGTCTTGACTTGAAGATATCAAGAGATGAAGTTTCCATCACTTCCCTCAGTAGCTCATTGCAACTCTGAAAAATATATGCCTTGTTTCCAATGTAAACACGCGTGGTTTTGGCTTCCAGCCCATGATTCTTTTCTCTCCGAGATCAAAGAGCCCTTTAGTCTCCAGCATTTTCTCCCTGGGAAGGTATGTACACCCTGTAATCAAGTAACCTCTCAATCATCTTTTGGAGAAGCTCCATACATGGAGCTGTCTGAGTCTCTCTTGTGGTCAGGCATTTCCTCCAGCCTTCGAATCGTTCTGTGGTGCTTTCCTGCATCCTCTTCCATTCTCCAGCATCCTTTCTAAAATGCTAACATCAGAATGGTCCATCGCAATGGCTTCTTGCCAGAGGTCACTGATTTCCTCCTCACTACTGTTTAAACCTCCAAGGATTGCATGAACCCTTCTAACCACAGCTACTCACCAGTCTTCTTCAGCAATCCCTTGCAGTCAAGGTTGATTGTCTTCCATTATTGCCTTATCTATGGGTCTAAAGCTGACTGATGAGGCCGATCCGGGATCAACAGACTCTGCTGCAACTTGGGCACCTGTTTTTGTGTGGGGTTACATGACATACTGTTTTTGCCACTCCCACTTTTCTGTCTCCTGTTGTCATCATGTGGTTTCAAAGTACTGAGATCCTTGTTGAAGACTCTTCCTCCATTTGGGGCAGCCTTGGACGATCATCTTCCACGAGTTGATGTCAATGCTGCATTTTTTCAAGTTGGCCTTGAGGACGTCCTTGAAGCACTTTCTGTGCCCTCTTCTGGAGTCTGCGCCTTGACTGAGCTGGGAGAATAAGACTTGCTTTGGGAGTTTGGAGTTGGGCGTCTACATGACGTGGCTGGCCCAGTGAAGTTGATGTCGGACGATCATTGCCTCAACGCTTGTGGTGTTTGCTTGTGAGAAGACACTAATGTTGGTGTGTCAGTTTTCCGAACTGGATTCAAAGGATCTTATGCAGACAGCATTGATGGTACTTCTCCATTGACTTGAGGTGTCTCCTGTACCTTGTCCAAAGCTCTTTCAGAATTTGTGGTGCACAAGGGAAATCCCTGAGGATTGGAAGAGGGTCAACATTGTGCCTATCTTCAAGAAGAAGGAGGACCTGGGCAACTATAGGCCAATTAGCCTAACCATTATCCCAGGAAAAATCCTGGAAAAGCTCATTAAAGAATCTATGTGCGATATGCTCGTGGAAGGTCAGATCCTGAACAACAGCCAGCATGGCTTTGTTGTGGGTAGGTCTTGCCTTACTAGTCTCATCTCCTTCAACAACCAGGTCTCTCGCCACTTGGACATGGGAGACGAGGTAGACGTTATATACCTAGATTTCCAAAAGGCTTTTGATCTAGTATCCCAAAATATCCTTGTGGGAAAAATGGAAGATTGTGGGCTCAGCTGCTCAACAGTTCAGTGGGTGGGAAACTGGCTATGGGGTAGGACCCAGAGAGGTCTTATGAACGGATCTGTGTTGTCTTGGTGCAAAGTGACTAGTGGTGCCCCTCAGGGGTCCATGCTTGGACCAGTGCTTTTCAACATCTTTATCAATGATTTGGATGGGGGAGTAAACAGCTCTTTCGCCAAGTTCACAGATGACACCAAGTTATGGGGCAACGTGGTTACATCAGAAGATTGGTTGCAGATATAAGTGGACCTGGACAGGCTGGAGAGCTGGGTGGACCGGAACCAGATGAAGTTGAACACTTCCAAGTGTAAGGTGCTCCATCTTGGGGCAAACAACCCTCAACATACCTACAGGCTCAGAGGCGACAGCCTGACCAGCACCACGGCCAAAAAGGACCTAGGGGTAATGATTGACTATCGCATGAACATGAGCTGTCAGTGCGAGGTGGTGGACAGCAGGGCAAACAACATGTTGGCGTGCATCAACCGATGTATCTCGTGTAAAACCAAGGAAGTGGTACACCTGCTGTACTCAGTACTGGTGACTCCGTGGCTGGAGTACTGCATCCAGTTCTGGGCACCGCACTTCAATAAGGACATGGAAAAACTTGAGAGGGTCCAGAGAAGAGCCCCCCGTATGATCAGGGACTTGCAAGGCAAGCCATACAAGGAAAGACTGAGGGACCTGGGCCTCTTTAGCTTAAAAATGAGAAGGTTGAGAGGGGACTTGATAGCGGCTTACCGCTGTATCAGAGGGGTGCATCAGGAGCTCGGTGAACAACTGTTCACTAGGGCACCCCTGGGGAAGACCAGGACCAATGGATAAAACTCCTGGAAGGCTGCTTCAGGCTTAATACCAGGAAAAACTCCTTCACAGTCAGGGTGTCCAGACAGTGGAATAAAATCCCTGTAGAGGTGGTGCAGTTCCCTACTCTGGAGGTTTTCAAGAGGAGACTGGACAGTCACCACACTGGGGTCACTTAACCCTGGTTGTCTTCCTGCCTAGAGTGGGTGGGGTGGACCCAATGATCTGCAAGGTCCCTTCCAGCCCCTAACCACGTATGAAACTGTGTCTCAGCTTCATACAGTAAGGTGGGGATCACGACTACTTGATAAACCATGAGTTTTTCAGTGAGTCTTTACAAGATAGCATCTCCCATTATGTAGGTTTGGCCCTCATTCCTCATTGCTAGAGGTAGGACCTTTACAAAAGTGGTATTAGAAGGCGTGAGCCTGGCATGGCCCCAGCTCCTCATAAGACCCGGGTGGCTCTGTCTGACTGTCCCATCCTGGATTAGGAAACTTTGTCATGCACAAATGATATCAGTCACTGTTTATAATATTTACTTACGGGAACAACAAGGAAAATATTGCTTAGTGCTGGGCTGAGTACAGATCTCTGAGATCCCAGCAAAAAACCCTCAGATACTGCAGTGACCTTGCAGGGGCTGCACCCCCTGAGGCTGGGAATATCCCTTCTTGAAAGTCCTCCCTTTCCTCCAAAGGGAGGAACCCAACCAGCTGGAATTTGGGGCAAGATCCTAGACTCTTTGCTAGTCCAACTGATGATGGATCAGAATTTGCTCAAAACTGCCTCCGAAACCACGACTCATCCATTCATACCATTGAAAAGTAGAGCCACGGGCTTTGTACAGTGATGGCTTGAACTCAAACACAGAATGGAAACCCTTCTCAGGCTCTGAAGTAGGATGGATCCCAGCTTGGTCAGTCCAGGTCTGCAAGGAACAAAACCCATTGAACCCCAAGCCTAAAATTATAAATCAGCAAAACCCTCTATCAACTTTTGCACAAGAAACCAGGAAAATTGGTGCAACTGGATCTGGAAGAAAGGAGCAGGCATGTTGCAGGCAGAAAGTCAATGCCATCCGCAAGGTCTCTCTTGCTCGCCTTGTCCCCGCTTGAGTCTGTATGCCTCACAGGCCACAACAACCCAGCAGGGCCTCCGGACAGTGAGTCCAGGAAAGAAAGGAAAGCTGAATGCCTGCATCAGATAAGGTCTGTTGAAAACGGCCTCTTCTTTTCTCAGAGCTGTCTCTGCGAAGAGCAGCAATGCAAAAAAATAGACAATTAGGAGGCCTTTTAAAAATGGCCCCGCTGTTGTCATAGGGGCTGGGAAGGGTGCACCGGCAGGACAAGAGAAACACTAAGCGACTCAGACCTTTATCTCCCTCTAATGACACTCATTGAAAAGGGGTTTTCACAGGCCTGGACGTGTCCCCCGGGCCTGGGAAGATCCTGTTCTCAAGGCCTGGAGAATAAGGCCTGTGGTCCAGTTACACACGGCGGATACAGGGGCAGCACTGTTGTGCCTGAAGGGCCCAAAGGCAGCCTTTTGCCATGAATGAAAGAGGAGAATTGGCCTCAGGTGCTCATTTATTTCTCCCTCAAAGCCGTGCCTTGTGGAGATTTTTTTTCCCCCCTCTTGATTTGGTTGTCAATAATGAGTTTCTAAGCCTCTGACCTGAAGAAGTCTCCTGGGCCTCATTCATCCCTACCTGAAGCTGCAAGCTGGGTTGGTTCTCCCAGCACAAGCCTACATACACCCGTCTGTCAGCTCAGTAATTTCTCTCTCCTGATCCTTTGCTTTGCCTCCTGTACTGTGAGTGCTGGTTGCACCAGTGGCCAAGGACTTCTGCTGTATTTCTGGAAGCGAACATGGGGTTGGAAGGCACGTGCTTGGGGAGCACAGGGCTCAAACTTGGACCCACTGGGTGCATCTACACGTGCATTTGAATGTGCCTACATTTAATGCAAATTAGCAAATGTGGGTTTATGCAGGTGTCTACACATGCAGACGTTAAAGCGCATTAATGCTTTGTGTGTGAACTGACTTGGAACTAAAGTTAGTCCTAAGTCAGTCCACACACACAGCGTTAATGCACTTCAGTGTGTCTACATGTGTGTTAATGTGCTTTAACTATTCATCCCTAATTCGATACCTGCATTTGCGGGTATCCAATTTAGGTGTGAATAACTTAAATTCGCCATGTTAATGCGCACTAAAGGTGCACACATGTAGAAGCACACCCTTAATGCGCATTAACTTAGGCCAATGCTCATTAAAGCATCATGTGTAGATGCGCCACTGACCTGCAAGCCAAGGGCTCTGAATTCTGTCCTGGAGGGGGGTAAAACTTGCTGCTGATCTGCCCATTGAGAGGGAGCGAGGCCGGGCTGAGCTCTATTCAACATGTTGTTTTCCAGAGCCATGAACTCCATCATCTTTACACCTCCGCCATGTACTGCTCAGTGTTTCCACACCACAAAACAGCTCCCCGCTTTGCAGACCCACGTCACCCACATCTATGCTCCGAGCCTGTTTCCCCCTGGGTAAATTAGGGACAACAGGACTTCTCGGCCCTCCAAGGGGCTTGCGAGGATAGATGTTTGGCTTAGCATCTGTCTGCAGGCGGCGATGCTCTTTAGGCAGGCCACAAGGCGCCGGGATCAGACCAGTAACATTCAGCACCTCTTTGCCCTGGAGGAAAGGGTGTCGTAGGCACCAGATCTGCAGTGAATTGCTGTCTAATGTTCTGTCCTCTTTTGAAATTTCCTTTCTCAAAGGAAGCCTCTCTCATTGAAGCGGGAGGAGAGAAAAGGTCCAGGATGAAGACCCAGGCTATAAAGAAGAGGGGGGAGGAGGGGGTGGAAAGCCACCTGGATTTTGCAAAAGCCCTTTGAAGGACAGGGGAGAAAGGATGACATGAGCAGCAGGACAGAGCAGTCTCAGTCTGGGATTCACGTCAAGAGACAGTTCATTTGGGCTAAAGTAGATCTTTTTACTGAGTGGAGACAGTTTTTATCTGCCCTTTGCAGCTTTGTGTGCCTATTCTTTCCATTGGCATCTAGTTACCTATTTAACACACACACACCGTCCTGGATCTAACAGAGCACAAAGAGGTGAGTCTGTGACTTGGTCAGCAGCTGTTTCACCGTTGGGCTTATGATAGTGCCTATTCCCAGGATTGAATGACTCCCCTGATGTCCTCAACCTATGCCACCCCCCACCTCCTCACCTCACCCCTGTTTGATGTGCCAAACAAAAACAACCTTGTGAAAATGCAGGGGAAAATCCCTATTTCAGGATTTCCAGCAAGTCTCTTCTCTGTGGCTTGTGTGTGTGGGGGGAGAGGGTATGCTTAGAGACTTGCATGTACCCATGGCTTCACAGGCCTATAGTCATGCTGGTGGGACAAGGCAGGTCAGCATTTAGAAATGGTATGAATGGGTGTCAGGGAAAGATGCTAATGTAGATCTAACCCCAGCTCTGTTCCCTGCTCTGCTACTGGGCTGCTGGCTCACAGTAGGCAAGTCATTTCACCTCCCTGCCTCAGTTTCTCCTTGTAACAATGAGGCTAATGCTGTTTACTTGCCTAGGAACTTTTTTTTTTAAATCTGCAAATGGAAAAAAGCTATAAATGCTGCTAGGCAGACAAGGTTCTTTGGGTAAATGTGATATCTTTTATTAGACCAACTAGAATAGTTGGAAAAAGTCTTCTTTGCAAGCTTTCCGGTATAAAATACCCTTCGTCAGGCTGAGGAAGCATCTGCAGTTGGGGTGTGCTCTTCTTGGATGGAGTGAATAGTAAAGAAGCCAGATAAATGATGCTAGGCAGACAAGGTGTTTTGGGTAAATGATCTCTTTTATTAGACCAACTAAATAGTCAGAAAAATTGTTCTTTGCAAACTTTCAGGCACAAACACCCTTCTACCCAAAGAACCTTGTCTGCCTATGTCCTTAGACAAACATGGCTACAACCAACCGCCCTAAAATAAACGATGCTGGGATTTACTCTTGCCTGATAGACACAACAGCAATGAGACCCCCATGTATGTCTCGAATGCACCTCTCCATTGTGTCTAGCTGTTGAATTCTGAGTCATAACATTTGGTTTGGCTCCTGATTTATCACCCATAACTCTGTGGGCACAGCGGATTGCAGGTACAAATGGCAGAACTGGAACTGGAGTTAGCTAATTCTCTACACCTACGATTCAACTCCTAGGAAAAATCCCATGCATACAAGCAGATGCTTGCTTGAAAGTTTCTCAATGGGTATGTCTACACAAGACACTTACTGCGCATTAACCTAATCATAATGTGCAGTAGTGTGGTGGGTAAAAACCATGCTAATAGCCTATTGTGCAGTGTTATTTGGCTAATGCGCAGTAAGTGTCACACAATAACCGTGTGCCAACGCTACTGCGCAGTTAATCATTACTGTACATTTTGTTAGTATTTTTTTAAACAAGTAGTAAACTAAATGCACGGTATCTAATGTGCATTAATGAATGTGTAGACGTGCCCTTGTCTATTTGCATGTCACTCAAATAGCAGTTATGACATGCACAGGGGTCCCTATGCTGTGGAGAGGAGTGTGATCTGGTAGACAGGCTGATGGACAAAAGCCCTTGGGTACTGCTCTCATCCCCGGCTGTGACCGGCTGTGTGATCTTGAACAAGATTGCTATAAGGTGGAGAGACAACTGGCTCAATATCTGCAATCCAAGGGTGATTATAAATGGATCCGTGTCAGAGTGGCGGGAGGTTTCAAGTGGAGTCCCGCTTGGGCCCAGTGATGATTTGGGTGCTGGAAGTGAGAGCTCCAGGAGCAAATGTGTGGATGGCACAAAACTGGGCAGGGTTGTGAACACACTGGAAGACAATTCACAGTGATCTCAACAGATTGCGAAGCTGTGCTGGAGCTTACAGGAGGAAGTTCAATGTTGACGTATGCACAGTGCTAGACCTGGGGAAGAATAATAAAAAATACAAATAGAAAATGAGTGACACCTGGTACTATGGAGAAGGATTTAGGAGTCTTAGTCTCAATATGAGTCTGTTGTGAGACCCAGATGCCTAGTGCTGGTAGACTACAGACGTTAAGAAACATGCCTAGCCCAGACTACATGTAGGGTGTGTCTAAGAGCAAACCCTACGCTCAAAAGCTAACACTAGGCTCATTCATATCAATTCTAATATACAAATAAAAACATCCTGGTGTAGCATTCAGACAGGAATATCCACATTTTTCGATATTTTCATGCTTCCCTTTGCTTAGCTTTTTAAGAAAAACATGCCAGTAGAATTACTCAGGTAATGGGGCAATCAATCTGTTACCAGTAGGTCACCTGGTCAGGGCTGGTTAGAAAGGTTATAGCAAAAAAAAAATTCTTTTAAATGACAAATGACACTTTTCTAACTGAAATCAAACTATTTTGAGAAAAAAGTGGTGATTCCTACAATTTGTTTTAAAGCATCAGTTCCCCCCACCCAACATTTTTTTGGATGATTGAAAGAAATATATATTTAATTTAAAATAATTAAAGGTTAAGGCCACAATGTAATCTTTGCAGGGACAATTGTGTCCAATAAGGAATTTCAATCTTTTTCTGCTTCTGAATAGAAAATTAAATTAGAACAGTGGCTTTTCCTGCAAGAGGGAACATCTGGATCTTGCCCACCTCTGCATGAGAGATGTGTCCTCTTAATTTTCTGCTCAGTCCGACTAAGGGAAGGTTTGCATTTCATAAGTGACCGGATGAAGAATGTCTTGCATTCAAAGGTGGGTCTAATTCTACTCCAGCTATACGGTTGTTTCAAGAAAAAGATATAACCCTAAGAAATGCATGTCTCGTGCATAAGAGAAAAAGGCATGGAAATCTAGTGTGTGCATCACATAACCCAACCAGCACTACCCAGAAAGCACTCTTTTGTAGGTGAAGACGACAAAGCAAGTGGATTTGTCTTGGATCACATGGCAGGGCTAGAATTAGCCCTAAGGTCTCCAGAGGTGCTGTACTGTACTCTGAGAACTAGGCCATGTTCCCCTTCCCATGTTAATGCCTCAGTGGGTATGTCTACATGTGCACTTTAATGTGCATTATCTTATTGTAATGCACATTAAAACATCACAAAAAACATGCTCTTTAGCTATTGTGCATTAAAATAGGCTAATGAGCCTTTTTCTAGTACCTCACAATGGAGGTACTAGATTTAATGCACGTTACCTAAAGCACATTAACGACCATGTAGACATGCCCAGTGTGGTGGTACCTATCTCTGAGGAGTCTTCATGTCCCATCATGCATCTCTGGTGCAAAGGAGCCCATTATCATGTGTATGCTTGAATGCAGGGCCAAACTTTGTGGTGTGACTTAGTCCCACAGCCCTGAATCGGGTTACAACCTAGTTAGGTTTGGTCTGTGCCTTGAGGATGAGGAGGAAGTGGGACACTTGCGTCATATTTTCCAAATATAGTGGGGGAAGAAACAGAATTTGGGCCTGAACATCTGGCTTCCTAAACCCGAATCCAGGCACTGGCTGCTCTACCTGTTGCAACCTCCAGGCAAGGGAAGCCAGGGGTAATTGCAACCACAGTTGAAATCAGGTCAACCCCTAGCATCACTCAACACCTCCCTTTCACAGCAGCTATCACTGGGAGGAGTGGAGGAGCCCCAGGCTGTCCTTACAGTTTGTTGGGCAAGTACCCAGTAGTCAGCACTTGTAATGGGAGAGGAGGAGAGATGCAGCAAGCATGCTTCTTTTCTGAGATGGGCAAGTCATTTCCACACCATTTGGCAAGCCAAAAGAAAAAAACAACCCAGCTAACTCTAGCTTACCCCTTACAAGCATCATAAACCAAGGGCAGTGTGGATCATAGGATCGTAGGAAAGAAAGAAGGGCTGGAAGGGACCTTACGAGGTCGCACCTAGTCCCGTCCCCTACTTGAGGCAAGATCATCCTTAATGAAGTGATCTCAGGCAAGGGTCCATCTACCAAATGGATGAAGATACCACATCTTCTCCAAGTGCCCGTTCCAATGCTTGACCACCCTCATAGTCAGACCACCCTCTGCACAAGAGGCCTCAAGTCAGAAAGTTCCTCCTCCTCTCCAGCCTCAGTTTCCCCTGCTTCAGCTTGAGGCTGTTGATTGTAGTCTTGTCTGTTAATGTGACCCAGGTTGCTGTTGGCTTATATTCAGTGTATGGTCTATTGTAACCCCCAGATCCTTCCCTGCAGTCCTGCAGCTCAGCCAGTCATCCCCTAGTCTGCATTTGTACATATAATTACTCCATCACAATGCAGTACTTTGCATGTGGCTTTGTTGAATCTCATCTGATTGATTGTGGACCATTTTTCTAGTCTATCCAGGTCATTCTGGATCTTAGTCTTACCACTGGAAGATCTGCAACTCCACCCAACTTGTGTCATCCGCAAATGTGCTAAGTGTGCCCTCAATCCCATTGTCTAAATCTTTCATGGAGATATTAAACAGTATCAGACCCAGGACAGGTCATGGGTAACTTGATATCTCTACCCACCTAGATATTGAACCATTGATGACTACTCATTGAGTGCAATGATCCAACTAGTTGTGTATCCACTTTCCAGTAATTTCATATAGCCTGTATTTCCTTAGCTTAATGGGAATGTCGTTGGAAAGCGTGTCAAAGGCCTTGCTGAAGTCAAGGTATACCACATCTGCTGCTCTCCCCCTATGCACAAAGCCTGTCACCTTATCATAGGAGGAAATCAGTTTAGTCAGGCAGGTTGGCAATGCATTGTGGGACAAGGAGGGAAGATCCCAATACAGCTGTGTTCCAGCTACATCTGGATTTGTAGGCTTTATTCTTGACATCTGGCTACCAGAAGGATACTGTGAAAAACAGATGGAGTAGATAGGAGGGGAAAAGAATGGTTTGAGGAAAACATAAAGAAAATTATAGAATCATAGAAAATGAGGGTAGGAAGGGAGCTCAGGAGGTCGCATCCAGTCCAACCCACTGCTCCAAGCAGGACCAGCCCCAACTCCATCATCCCAAGCCAAGGTTTTTTCTAGTTGGGCCTTAAACACCTCCAAGGTTGGAGACTGCACCACCTCTCTGGGGAGCCCATTCCAGTGCTTCACCACCCTCCTCATGAGAAAGTTTTCCCTAATATCCAACCTCAACTTCCCTTGCTGCAGCTTGAGCCCACTGCTCCTTCTGCCATCTGCCCCCACTGAGAACAGCCCAACTCCATCCTCTTTGCAGCCCCCCGGCAGGGAGGTGAAGGCTGCTATTCAATCCCCCTCGGTCTGCTCTTCTGCAGACTCAATCAGCCCAGTTCCCTCAGCCTCTCCTCACCACTCCTGTCCTCCATCCCCCAAACCATTTTCATTGCCCTCCGCTGGACTCTCTCCAATGTATCCACATCCTTTCTGTAGTGGGGGGCCCACAGCTGGACACAGGACTCCAGATGTGGCCTCCCCAGTGCTGAATGGAGGGGAAGAATCACTGCTTTCGACCTGCTGGTAATGCTCCTGCCAATGCAGCCCAGGATGCTGTTAGCCTTCCTGGCAACAAGGGCTGCTCATATTCATCTTATTGTCCGCTGTCCCCACAGGTCCTTTTCTGCAGAGCTGCTGCCCAGCCCGTCACCCCCAGCCTGTCCCAGTGCATGGGATTGCTCCCTCCTAAGTGCAGGACTTTGCACTTCTCCCTATTGAACCTCACAGATTTCTTTTGGCCCAATCCTCCAATTTGTCGAGGTCTCTGAATCCTAGCCCTATCCCCAAGCATATTCACTACTCCCCCCAGCTTGGTGTCATCTGCAAACTTGAAGAAGAGACAGATTTATAAGGCGAGGGAGGGGAAAAGGTGAATCGACTGGGTTAATTCTGACATGGAGCCACAGCTAATGTTGGAGAGCAGTGTAGTGATGCACTACCTTGCCTCCAGCTCCAGATGTCATGCATTGTATCAATAGGTGTCTCCCAGAAGGATCCCTCTGAACTGGGATTAAATGTAGGATGGGGTGGGGAAAAGGTTGGTCAACAGTGCCATGTATCTCCCCATAGATTTACTGTGTCTGTGGCCAAATTCTTGGTGCATCATGCACCAAAGATTGCAGAGCAGTCGTGCTGAGTAGGGCTAACGGCACATTTTCCATCAGAAATGAAAATCCTGGTTTTCCACACTACAAAATATTCCCAACGCAGTTCCTCTTAGACTTGCAAAATGAATATTTTATTTTAAAAATACTCCCCCAACTAGATGCTATTCATCAGTGAAGAACTGAAAATATCCTTGGGAGCTTCTGATGCTTGGGTGGGGAGGGATGGTTTTTTGTTTCGCTGCTTTTTTATCAGCTCTAGTAGTAGTTACTTTTCGATGACCAAAGATGTTTTTAATCATCCATGCCATGTACTCCAGCAAGGCTGCTCCTTGGCCCAAACTCCAGCACCAATCAGGCCTGATGTCGTCACTGCTGCATGGCATCTTGGCACAAAGATAAATCCCTTGCCTTCACCTGCTTGGAAACTGGAGCTACATCTGCAGAGGACAATACTTGCCCACTTAGACTCCTCTGTCCAGAAGTCAGATCCCTATAATCTCCATCCAGTTGCTGCTGACTGGGAGGGCCAACCTAAATTCCCAAGATGCTCACATTGGAAATGCCCAGCCAGCCCCCACGAATCCATTGTGGGGGTTTCTCCAGGAAGCAGGGTTTAGACTTCACTTCCCTGCATTTACATTTCATGGACTTCATTGCGCTGGGCAGTGCTGCTTCTCTCCCACTTTCGGCCAACTTCACAAGGATGAAACTGTTAAAATAGGAAGGAGAGCACTGTGCACCTTCAGAGCTGAGCTTTGCAGGGGGGATTTGCTGGAGGTAACACATGAAGTTGGCCACTGACCATGCATGGCTTGGTTAAAGAAACGTTGCCGTCGACCGCTAGCTGCTTCGTATTTGTTCTGTCAATAATCCCAAACTCCGCGGCCCTCTTTGCCCTGCAAAGACCACTTCTGTGTTCAGGAGGGGAGTGAGGAATGCCTTCATGCATCCCAACCCTAATAATTTCGGTGCTGCCAATTTCCCCTTTGCGTCCCGATGGCTTTCAGGCTCACGTCAAAGCAAAGCGGTTTCTGTGCAAGGCCCCTCCAGCCACGAGCCTTGTAGCTCCGGGTCCCTCTCTGTGCAAGGCACCTCCAGCCACGAGCCTTGTAGCTCCGGGTCCCGAGATGACGTGCGTGAACCCTCTCCACCTCCAGAGTGACATTATCGGATCTATTCTCAGGGAAATCTCATTATCCCTGAATAGTCTCATAGCCGTGAAGGGTATGAGCGGAGAGGGGTATAATGATGCCTTTCTGAGTCGTAACAAAAGGCAGCCAGGACTTCAGCAAGAAATATGAGCAGTCAAGAGGGAGCACTGAGGTCTCAGTGGAGATGGACTTCTCTCTTGCCTCCGGCCCTTGTTGCTTTTTTCAGAGTGGCCAGAAGCTGAGATGGGAGTTCGTATGTCGCTGCCTGATAAAGGGGATGCTTATCACGGAAAGGGGAGCGCAGAGAAAGAGCTGCTTTTCAGACCAGACTTGGGCCAAGGCCAAGGGACCGATCTTCTTGGCTCCGGGATGGGCTGGCATTGTTTCGGCGAGGTCAGGGGAGCTTGGTGAATGGAGGTTTTTCACCACGGGCAGACATGGAGGGGAGGGCCACAGCCTCATGGCTTTCAGAAGTGGAGGGTGCCAGCGGCGAGAGGGGCTGATAATCCAGGGACCACTCGGGATGAGGAGACACTCCAGGGATGGAAGATAGGCTGTCAGGGGACTGAGAAGACAGGCGTAGATGGAGGAAGAGAGAAGCTAAGGCTTAGGGATCATGTCCAGGATGGGATGGAAAGCAGGGTAAAGATGACGCCTTGGGATATACAGTGCCCCCATGGATCCCACCCGTCATGTGCCTCAGCAAGGAGCAGGCACTGAACAAGAAGAGGAGGACCGAAAGCCAGATGTGTCAGTTCAGCAGAAACCTTTAAAAGAGGTGAACATGATGAAACAAGTGACTGAGAAAGGGCAGAGGAGGAAACTGCAGGTTGTGCCATCTTCCCTGTATCTGGAGCTTGGAAACAGAGTCATAAGACAGCAGGTCTGGAGCAGGGTCCCTGAAAAGAGGCCTCCAGATGCAGCCGGAGGCCATGCGGGGCTAAAGCAGGGTTCCTGCTGGATTGCAGGATGGGGGGGAAGGAGCAGATGTTGGGATCGAGGTTGATGCTAAATGTGGGGTAAGTGGCAGCAAATCAGAGAGTTGGGAATTCAAAAAGGAAGCGAAGGAGAGTGTGGGATTGGCCTGGTTTGTGTTAGCTCCAGAAAAGCTTCTCTCAGACGAGTTGAGCTCGAGCCACAGTTTTGCCTGCTCCACATCTTGGTGGAGCGAAAAGGGCAGATGCATATAAAGGTAGAAAAGATGAAAGGTCAAAGGTGGACCCCATAGGAGGTGTGGAAGTTGGGGCATAGACGAAGCCACTACCAGTGTCAAAGAAAAGTTGTCTTAGGAAGTCACATCTAATCCGGCCTCTGCTCAAGGCAGGATCATCCGTCTCTGAGCTAGCCCAGACACGTTCTTGCATGACCTGCACTAAGACAATTTCCAGTTTCGACAGCCTCTTTAGGTGATCCAGCAATGAAGCACCCTCACGGCTAGCAAGTTCTTCCTAATCGCCAACCTAAATCTCCCTTGTTGCAATTTCAGCCCGTTCCTTCTTGTCCTACCCCCTGTTAACACAGACAACAGTTGCTTGCCATCTCTTTATAACAACCTGTTATATTCAAAAGACCATTATCAAATCCTTCCTCAGTCTTCTCCTCTTCAGATTAGATTATTCCACTTCTAACCTGGCCTTGTAAATCATGCTTCCCAGATCTGTAGTCATTTTGGTTGTTCTGCAATTTGTCCACATCTGCACATATCCAATTTGTCCACATCTTGGTGCCCAAAAATGGACATTGGACTCCAGGCAAGGCCTCACCAGTGCCGAATAGAGAGTAGGAGATAAGTGGCCACAGGGGCTGGAGCAAAGTCATACACCAAGGAGCGAGAGACATTTGTCCCTCTATGGGGTGTTTCCAAGAGGACAGAGGGTGCATCTACACATGCACATTTACTGCGCAGTATCTGAAACGGCTGTGAAGTACAGGCATGCATACCCGTACTGCACAGTAAATATGGCAACTTCCGCCAACTTGAGTGTAAATTTGATATCTGCGTCATGCAGGTATAAAATTTATGCCTGATTAGTTACAGCGCAGTAATGCACATGTAGATGCCTTACTGCATCATCAGCCAGTGGCCACCCTCAAGTAGACTGTGGGCTGAGGTCTTGAGCAGCTGCAAAAGGAGTCATCAGTGGCATATTTCTGGATTTGGACCACATGAGTGGGTGCAGATGGCCGACATCCACTCAGGGGCTGCCACAGTACTGACCTACCGGAGAGTTTGCTGGCAGCACCACTCCTTTGAGGCTGGGGAGGTGACCACAGGTCTCGGACTTCAGAGGATGAGCGAGAGCGGAAGAATGCGGAAGCACGCCGGGTCCCGTCTCCGTGGTAAAAAGCAAATAATAAACAGGATGAAGAATACAGAAAACATATGATGTGGCCACCAGAGAGAGGGGAAGCAGAACACTGTCTCTTGCTCAGACTTTCCAGGGGACAATGGCACGTTTTTAACGTTGCAGGCGGAAATGCGCTCAATCCAAATGTTTCTTCTGGACCGGTTTCCATCAGGCCGGATGCAGCCCGGGAGACCGTGACTTGTTGGTACATTATACGCCACTGGCCACCTCACACTGCTGGAATTTATGGGCAGAACAATGGGCAGATGCTCTGCCATTGAGTGTCATTAATGCCGGGCTCCAAGGCTTTGTTTTGCACATATGTTGAGATGTATCTGCTCGGTTTTTAATAGCGGTTTGTTATTAATTAAACAACTGAGAGAGAGATTTCCGTAGCACGGATATGCTGTTTTCGCCAGACCATTGGGTTATAATTGTATCCCAAACTTTAACCTAATCCCCTACATTTTATGGTCTATAACTAGGATTGCCAACTCTGAATTTATTCTGGAAGGTTTCCTGAACGCCAACATGCCAGCGACACACGATGTGAATGTGCCTGTGTGCTTGCGTGTATCAATTAGAGATTACAGTGTGTAGACTTTAAGTCAGGGACACAAATGCACATCGCTATTACATTTTAAAAACCCACTGAACTACTTTATAAGTTGGATTCAACCATTAATATTTATTTCATTTATCTCCTGGGTGACTCTCGGCAGCCTCTTGGAGATTTATATCGAATATCTGGAGACTCCAGGGCAATCTTGGAGGGTTGGCAACCCTATGCCTAACAGATCCTCAGATTTAACCTTTGAGAGGGTCACCATGACGTGGCCGCCACCAATTCATCATGAATCTTACGGTTGAGCTGCTGTTTTAACCGAGATTTTGTTTCCCTGCCAAAAACTTGCCAAATAAAGTCATATCAGCCTCGAGCTTACTCGGTCTGGAGCTCA
>NW_005842519.1:37440-45641 GCF_000455745.1 Alligator sinensis
TTTTTCCACCCAGGTCGATTAGCTTCGCTGTGTCCAGTCTTTCCTGGGGTTGCTGCCTGGTTTCTTTTCACCTGTATCCAAAGGCCTCGGTATGGACGGGGATAAACAGACATAACCATTTATCAATCTCAAACGGTGGTGGTATCACCCGTTACGGTGTAGTGGCTCCATGCATATGACTCTATAGCGACACAAAAGTAGCAAAACCATTGCAACTTGATCCAGACTCCAGGGTCAAAGTCAGGGCAATTAAGGTAGTTTGTATCACTCACAGGCACCGACAGATCGTAACAACTGATGCACTTTCCCAACTAGCACGTCCCCTCCTGTTCAAGGAGCTAAAAGGTACATCTGTCTATCGCCTCCACACTAAAGGTGCAGAGGGATGCCCAACAGGACTTGTACAATCTCCTACGGGTTTCCGCAGGAGTCAGGCATTGTTAGGTACTGTGGGTGCATATGCATCTTTGCAATCTGACTTAATGAGACTGAGATCCAAACCCTCAGGGATCAAGTGCCTAGCTCCTATTTTGGCACCGAAGTGCAACTAATATTTTTAGCTTCTATTTTACCCAGGAGAGCACATAATTCACCAGCAGACTCGCAATATGCCTGAAGAAGGGTGTTTGAGCCTGAAAGCTTGCGAAGAACAATTTCTCCTACTATTTAGGTGGTCTAATAAAAGATGTCACATTTACCTAAAGGATCTTGCCCGCTTACGTCCTTAGACAAACACGGCTACAACCAACAACCCTACTAATACACACACATATATATATCTACACATACACACACACACACATATATATATATATATATATAATATCCATATCATATATCCATTTAGCAGTGAGTGGTGGTGGATATTTCAGTTATTCTAGTGACTTCTGTTGCATTTTCTCTTGTGGCTGTAAGGACCAAAGTTAAACTTGCAGGTCCTCCAACAGCGGTTGCAGGTGCACGTGGCATTAGGGGTACTGTACTGACAGGCTGTTTCCTTCGGTCATGTCCCCGTTGTAATTCGAGTGTCCATTTCTCATCGTGATGTTGGACTCCATGATGGAGAAGGGAGCAATACTTTGTCCTGTCTCCTGCTAATCTTAGCTAAAAGTTTGGGAATTTGACACCTAAAAGACCCTTTCATGGTCCAGACACCTATGACCGACAAAGTTACAAAATACAGTTCAGAGGTCATGAGCATATTAGCCTGAAGTAAGGCAGGAGGTCAGGTCAGGTATGTTGATCTGGAAAGGTAGGCAACAGCGATCTTTGTTGTATGCTATGAAAGTGGAGCTGGAGTGTGGTTATAGCTGTGAAAATATGCAAGAAGGTATGTGTGGGGTGGTGGGGTGATACCTTTTATTGGACCAGCTGTATAGCTGGGAAAGAGGTTAGACAAGCTAAGAAATGTTGAGCTGGGAATAGACAGATCATTATTAAATTTGCATCTCGGTTTTACTTGGCAAGCCATCCTTCCCCCCATCACGGGCCCCTCCTTGTTGAGGATGATGGTGCTGGAGTACCAGGGCTGCAGCCCAGGCTGCGTGAGTGTGCAAGTGATGGAGAAGGCCAATATGGAGCAAACAGCCTCTTTCACCAAACTCACACTTCTACACGCCTGCCACCTGAGGTTGTGGGTCCTCACACGCTTTCCCAGCTCGCCGGCCTGTTTGACAGGCACAACTACAGAAATATGATACAGTCGCTTCTCTTTTTTTATGATGTTCCATTTTGATTGCTTTGTGGAAGGGCTTTATAAATCAAGCCCATAAAGCGGGAGCACAGGTTCCTCCACCTGCAGAGATAAAGGCGATTGTAACAGGTGCAGGGATTAGATCCTATATTTTTCTGAAATCAACACTTAACAAGTAGCTCAAGGGGGAAAGAATAATTCCCTGCACTTCTGGAACTGCTTAGAAGAGTTTGCGAGCCGAGCTGTCTCATGGAGGGTCTCCGACGACATGATCCTTATGGTCCCTTCTCACCTTGAAAACTACAAGTTGAATGTGGGACAAATCAGTAGCTGCTGATTCTTCTAAAATATATTTCAGGCATTGGGTTTCAGAGCAAAAGAGACAATTACATTATCGATATAACACAGACAGCGCGGGGGGAGTCACACAGTTAACTCTGTGCGGTGAGCCCAACAACTTGTATTTCACTAAAGCCAGTTTGTCGGCCTTGATTGGAAGACTCCCAAGAAAGGGAGAATCCATCCCTTCCTCTGGGAGCCTGCTCCAGGGGTAATCACCATCCGAAATTGGGGGTAATTTCTAATTGCAGTCTATCTGGAG
The DNA here is from genome assembly GCF_000455745.1 of Alligator sinensis. Taxonomy (NCBI): domain Eukaryota; kingdom Metazoa; phylum Chordata; order Crocodylia; family Alligatoridae; genus Alligator; species Alligator sinensis. The sequence continues at coordinate 39,735 of NW_005842519.1, forward strand.
AAGTCTGGAGAAGAGAAGAGTGAGGGGGGATTTGGTTACCTGCAGGGGGGCTGCAAAGAGGATGGAGCTGGGCTGGTCTCAGTGGGGGCAGATGACAGGACAAGGAGCAATGGGCTCAAGCAGCAGCAAGGGAAGTTGAGGTTGGATATTAGCAAAAGCTCTCTTACTGGGAGAGCAGTGAAGCACTGGAACAGGCTCTGCAGGGGGGTGGTGGCATCTCCATCCATGGAGGTGTTGAAGACCCAGGTAGACAAAGCCTTGTCTGGGATGCTGTAGCTGGGGCTGGTCCTGCTTGGAGCAGGGGGTTGGACTAGATGCGACCTCCCGAGCTCCCTTCAACCCTCATTGTCTCTGATCCTATCTTGATTTCCTCTTCCAGCCATTGTTTCTTCTCCACCAGACAGAAGACCACTTTCATAGTGGATATTTTCTCCTTGTGAGGATGATTATCCACTGCAGATCTCCTCTGTGAGCTTGACCAGTTGCATGACCCCAAAGACTCAGAGATATTTAGGTACCTCAATCACAGTGAGATGAATGGGATTTGGGGACTTTGAATCATCAAATCCTAGAGCAGTAGGGCGGGGAAGGACTTCCGGAGGCCACAAGCTCCAAGAAAGAGGGCAATGCCCTCTGATGCAGAGGAAGGTGAAAACCCCCATAGGTCGTGCCAGTCTGATCAGGGAGCAAAGTTTGTTTTGGATCCCAAATGTGTCACCCAGTCTAACCCTGAGTAGACCGATCAGACTCATGAATCCTTCTAACTAGGATGAATCCAACCTAACAACCAAGTCAAAAAAACTTTGCCTTTCCCAAGACCTTTTGCAAAAAAAAAAAAGAAAGAAAGAAAGAAAAAACCCTTTAAAACCATCGTGCTCTCAGACCTGCTGTGTTTTTTCCAAAGGTGAATTTCAATAAGGCGACTGACAATCCTGTCCTGGCTGCAGCTGCAATAAATCCTAGCTCCAAATGTCAGAGCCATAAACTATTTTGATGAAATGCCATCAAAGAAATAATATTTATTGGGGTGATTTGTTGATTCTGAATATCCAAACAGTTCAGCATGCTGTAAAGCTCAGGCAACGGGGGGATTTATGGCTCTCTGTTCCCGGGAGCATTAATACATTTCAGAGGACTAAATAAGAATGTCCTCAGGGGCTGGACAGCTCATGAAACCGGTGAGGAGATAAAGAATATTTTTACCTCTGAAAGGGAGGCTGGGGGACGGGACTGGTGAGGAGCGGTTGAGAAAAATGGGCTGATTGAGTCTGGATAAGAGAAGACCGAGGAGGATTGAATAGCAGCCTTCACCTCCCTGCAGGGGGTTGCAAAGTGGGCTGTCCTCAGTGAAGGCAGGTGACAGAAAAGAGCAATGGGCTCAAGCTGCAGCAAGGGAAGTTGAGGTTGGATATTAGGGAAAACTTCCTCACGAGGAGGGTGGTGAAGCACTGGAACAAGTTACCTGGAGAGGTGGTGCAGTCTCCATCCTTGGAGGTTTTTAAGACCTGGTTACAGCCTTGTCTAGGATGATGTAGATGGGACTGGTCCTGCTTGGAGCAGGGGGTTGCACTAGATGTGACCTCCTGAGCTCCCTTCTAGCCCTCATTGTGTCTGATTCAATGACTGCAATACCCTGGAGGTCTAGGATGATGTAGTTGGAACTGGTCCTGCTTGGAGCAGGGGGTTGGACTCGATATGACCTCCTGAGCTCCTCCCATCCCAAATTTTCTACGATTCTATATATCTGGCTTTCTAAGAAAGTTGTTCCACACCTTTTTAGGCTATCCCTTACTATCGCTGTTCTCCTACTAGCCCCCGCAATTGTACAATCTCCATCCTAAAATGTGGAGTCCAGTCCTGCACACAATACTCCAGTTCCAGCATGGAGCTATATACGATTTCTCCATATTCTTCGCCATGCCATTTCTGAGGCTCCTAATGTTCTCGGGGTATTTGTTTGGCTGCAGCTGCACATGGTTCATGGTCTTGACCACAATGATGGCCAGGACGTTTTCTTGAATGGATGCATTGATTTAAAACTTTGCTGGGCATGGTACTGGCAACTGAATGGGGATCATAAAATCATAGAAAATCAGAGAATTGTTGAGAAGTGCGGCACCGCCAGCTGTCACATGTAGTCAACCCCCTTGCTGAGGCAGGATCATCCCTACCCAAACCATCCCATACAAATTCGTTGTCTGGCATGTTGGTAAAACTACTGTCAACCCTGACACAACACAGACATCACACCTGGACCTACTACAGGTAAAGTATAATTCATAGATTCACAGATTCATAGATGTTAGGGTCAGAAGGGACCTGAATAGATCATCGAGTCCGACCTCCTGCGTAGGCAGGAATGTTCTATTTGTTGCACTAAAAAGCTGTAAAATAACAAAATATGAAACCTTATAAACAAGCTATGATAGAACTTGTACTTCCATCAAATGAACAAGCAACCAAGACATGTAATAGTTTGCAAATCATGAACTGCACATATAATGATGTAGTTGGGGCTGGTCCTGCTTGGAGCAGGAGTTGGACTAGATGTGACCTCCTGAGATCCTTCCAATGTTCATTGTCTACGATTCAGTGGTTCAACAGGACCATAGTGGCCAGTGTCCTGGTTCTGTAAAAGGCTGTTAATAGATGCTTAGGAGAGCCAAGGTAGAGGTTATGCCCCCCTTGCTACAGAGGCGGGCAGAAACCCCTACAGTCCATACCGACCTGGCAATGGTATGGTATTCATAGATTCATAGATGTTAGGGTCGGAAGGGACCTTAATAGATCATCGAGTCCGTATGGTATGGTCCATATCAACCTGGTAAAAATCCCATCCTGACCCCAAATACAGCCATCTGTCTGACCCTGAGCGGAGGTGTCATCCAGACACCTCCAGTTTGAAGTCCCAGCAGGATCATTAGCACGGCCCAGTCGCAGTTCCCAGCCTTGGCTGCAATCAACACCCAATGTCTCTGAGGAAGGCTTAAAAAAAAGAAAGAAAAACCCTGAAGAGGTGGACTGGCACCTCTGCAATTATATTCCCACTTTTCCAGTTTGGGGATTTATTTCCCGTCAATTTATTTTAACAAAACATTGGATATTTTTACCGCAAGGAGACATGTTTCCAGGCAGCTCTCGTTCCAGCTGCCCTCACTTTTTGAGTGGGGATAGACCAGGAGCAGGATTTCAGAGAATTTATAGGAAAGGCTTCCCAGAAGGGTTTTCTGTCATCGTATGAGTTTATGGGATGGAAAGGAGTTGGAAATGCCTTGGTGAAATCATTTCTGGAGACCATCTGCCTTGAAAAACATGTTGCTCTTATAAAAAAAAAAAAGAAAATGCTGACCACTCTTTTCCTTTCCCCACTAGGTTTCCAAATAAATGATTATTAGCAGGGCACTGCAATTGAGCAAAATGACCAGAGCCGTGCAGCCGGACTGGTTCTTTATTCCAGGAAGTCCTAAGTAGAGAGATCGCTGCCGTCCAGACTCGCGTTGTTACAGCCGCACGCGAGGGGGTCAGCCGAGCCGGCAGCTACCATCGATCCTCAAGTCATTCATATGGGAACCATGTTATGAGCACAGTCTTGTGAGTATAGTAGTAAGCGTTCTAGTGTCCCACAGGCTTTAACTGAGATCTGGGCCCCATCACTGATACGAGATGCTCGCAATTTTAAATAGAGGTCTAGAAAATCATGAAGGATGTGGACCAAGTGAACTGTTGATCGGTCACCAAGTCCCAGCACACTCGAAGGAGGGGGCATTTGGTGACATGATCAGGTGACAGGTTTAAAACTAAGAAGTGAAAGGACTTTTTTGTGCAAGTCACGAGTTAACTTGGGGAATTCATTGCCACAGGAGACGGTGGAGGCAGAGAGCACAGCCAGGTTGAAAAAGGGACTAGATAAATTCATGGACGATTGATCTATTAATGGCTATTGAACAGAACAGTTGGAAATGTGTCCTCCAGCATCTCTAAACCAATACATGGTGGAAGCTAGATGGAGTACTATCGAATAGGGGATAGATAACTCTTGAGAGAGATCCAGTTCAGTTCTCTCCCTGTATAGCATCCACTCCTGCCGCTGTCAGAGATGGGATACTGAGCTAGATAAACCATTAGTCTGGCTTAGTATGGCACTGATGTTATTATGCTCATATGATGAGAAAGGCACAATAGGGGAGCAGATATACAGAGAGAAGAGATCATGCCGAGGCCATTTACCACGTCAGTGGCAGAGAGAGGAACGGAAGCTGAATCTGTAGTTTGGTCCAGCATTTGGGATATGAGACTATGCTGCCCTTACTTTTATTTGGGGGTCAGCTCCTCTAGCCTTTCCCCGCCAAGGGGAAACCCCCCAGGCAACAGACGCTGGGGCTTTAGGGCACCCCAGACTCCCCCTTCCCTGGGGTTTGGCCCTGGTGGCACTCTCTAGGGACTGCTCCATGAGCAATCCCACCACAGTGACCCCAAACCCCGGTAGGGTGCAGCTTTCAAGCATACCCAGGACCTAAATTTGCTAGGTAGCTCTGACCTCACTGTCTACACTGAAATGTCATATACTGGAGCAGAAGAGCCTCCACGCTCCTGAAACAGCCCATGTGCCAATTCACCCGGACTACTGCATCCTGCTGTGGATAACATGCTACCGGGGCAGAGTCTCCCCGTGCCTGAAGAAGGGTGTTTATGCCCAAAAGCTTGCAAAGAATATTTTTTCCAGCTATTTAGTTGGTCTAATAAAAGATATCACATCTAAGCAAAGAACCTTGTCTGCCTGTGCTACTGGAAAGGCATCGACACACCTGGGGATGGGGGACTTCATCAAAGAGCAGTGCAAAACCATTATCTACCAGGGCAGCATAACCGTTTTCATGTGCACGTAGACTACAGTGGAAAGAAAGAGTGGAAGCTATCCTGACACCAAAGAAAGTGCTCCTCAAGGTGCCGAAGGGAGAAGACCACCTGGATGACCACCATAAAGATGGCTAGATATAGTAGGCAGGATAGGTTTCACCTTCTAGACTAACCAAAGTAGATTATCTCTATCTCTGGGCACATCTACACATGCATTAATGTGCTTTAGTTGATGCGCATTAAATCTAGTACCTCCATTTGTGAGGTACTAGGAAAATGTGCATTAGCACGTCTTAATGAGCATTAACTAAAGAGCATGGGGCATTTATACACATACATTTTTGTGCTCCGGCACATTGGAGCGGACTCGATTAATCGAGTCTGATCTGCGCACCAGCTGACGTGTGCTGTGCTGCATTGTGTGCAGTTGTATAAGTGGTGAAAATGGCAGCAGTGTGTTGTTAAAAACACCCAGCGCTATGGCACAAGCATGCATACAAATGCCCATGGTTTTTAAGTGACACTTAATGAGCATTAATTTATTTTAATGTGCATTAACTAAATAGCATGGGTTTTTTTAGTGATGCTTTAATGCAGATTAAAATAGGCTAATGCACATTAAAGTACACATGTAGACGCGCCCTCTGTCTCCATCTTCTTCTCCGTCTCTGTATTAGGGCTATGCGAAACAGCACCATTTCGTTTCGACTTCCATTTCACCGTTTCAAAGGGGCAGTGTTTTATTTTGTCATTTTGTTTCATTTTCAAGCACTGTTCCATTTCGTTTCGTCGAAACTGTTTCGCTGTTTTGACACGTTTCAACATTGTACCCATTGGCTATAATAGGGAATCACGAAAATGCCTAAAACTTTGTCATTTCTTGCCTGATTCTGATGATAATTGCAGGAATGGTAACCCCCACCTTTCTGAGGGCATGAAGCCTGCCAAGTTTCAAGGAGATAGGTGCAGAGGTTTCTGGGAAACAGCACCTCAAACTGTCCAAAGCAAAACTCATGATACTTGCCGGCAGCGGCAGGCTCCTGTCAATCA
>NW_005842519.1:45651-53192 GCF_000455745.1 Alligator sinensis
TCCGGGGGGGCTGCGGGGCTGTGCCAGACTCCTCCTGGGGGGTCACGGGCCCCCGGATCTGGGCACAGGATGACAGCTGAGACCGGCACTGAAGCCAAGTAAGCCCAGCTTCGAAACCCAAAACTTTTTGAAACTTTTGAAATGTTTTGAGTGCCCTTGTTTCATTTCGAAGCTGTTTTGAAGCCTTTTGTTGCTGTTTCGAGCTCAAAACGTGTTGAAACAGCTTCGAAATGAAACGCCTGGCGAAATTTCGCATGGCTCTATTCTATATCTATAGCTATATCTATATCTAGCAGAAACTTTTGTGAGCTGAAGCTCACTTCATCAGATGCTGTAGTATCAGACATACGGAGGCGACATGTGGATGATGGGAAGATGAAGACACACAATAGACATGAATGGATAAAGATAGCAGGACAGCCAAGGGTCTGTAGTGCTAAATTACTTATTTCCTTACTTACATAAAGAGGGGTCTAGCTTAGCAGTGGCCGAGGTGTGATGGTGATGATTTTACTAGCGCGTTCAAGCAATCGACTCCTTTTAGAAACACTATCTTCAGACTTCTCTATTGAGCAAATCTCTGGTGAAAGTCACCCAGCAAGGATAAAAACGGACAGCTCCAATGTCACTTTTACAGGCTTGCGTTTGAGGACCTAACAGCGCTTTAATAGAAAATGTCCCTTGTTGCTGTATAAATCACTGTTTATAAATCCTGAGGCATTTATAGTCACCGAGATAATGCAGCAGCGTCGTTATATTGATCGATGGATATCTTTTCCCCACCCTCGGCCCTATCAAATCTGCTGCTCTGGTGAGTGCCAGGAATGAAATACGTTAGCGTCTGCAAGGGGGTAGGTGAGATGGAGTTTGGAAACCGTCTGGTCGCAGGATCTCAGGGAGATGTCCGGTTTTAACTTGACTTTCAGGAAGGTAATTTCCAATGGCGCGATGCCGTTCTGTGCCAAAATCCTCATTAGGCACAAACAATAAATAAAGAGCTTTCTTTGGTCTTTTATGTGTGTTATTTGAGGAGGTTTTATGGATGTGTATAAATGGCAACTCTTGCTAGAAGATCTGGATTCAGGATCACTGTCTGTCACGGGGGCTAAGGCAGCCCCCCACTACCCCATCATCCAAGCACCTCGCCATGTGGTTTGCAATGTGGGGCAGTGCTGCTATACTCCTCTCCCCCCTATCAAGAGACCGAGGCACAAAAGGATAAGGGACATGCCAGAGGTCCCACAGGAAGTCAGTAGCAGAGCAGGGCACCTAATCCACCTCTCATCCCAACCCTTCTCCCTAAACCACCAAGCCATGCTTCCAGGTATGCCCTGCAGTGTTTCAAATCCCCTCCACACCCAGCAGTGAATGAAGCCTCACTGCAGCTCATGGACACTAACAGTTATTGTCAGTGGGGGAAACTGAGGCACAGAGAAGTGAGATGGCTTCCCCAAGGCCAACCGGGGACTGAGTGGCAGAGAAACCTGCACTCAGCCAGGACACACACCATATAAGCTTGTTGGAAGAGCGAACCTGGAATCAAACCCGCGCCGCCTTCCTCCGACACGTGTGTTTTAACAATTAGGCCGCGCTCTTCTGCAGGAGAGCCAGGCATAACGAGGGGGCTAAGTGGAATTAGAGTTTTAATAGGACAATAAACCGAGGAGAGCTGTGTTTCTATCGCATTGCTCCACCAAGAGCATGCCAGCATCCCCAGGCGCTGACTTCTGCAGCACCCTGTGCATGCTCTGGATGAGCTCAGCGGGCTCTAGAGGGGATTAAATAGTTTTGAAGTCCTTAATATAGCTGGGAAAAGAACCAATATCTTCGACTGTGAGTCCTGGTCTGGCTGCAGCTGGCCTAAATCCAACAAAACACTTCACCAGCAGCTCAGCAGTAGCCTCACCAGAAGGCCCTTTGCAACGCAGAATAGCCTGGGGCAGGGATGGCACATGGGAAGGGAGAAGGCAGCAGAAAGCAGAGCAGCAGGTCAGGCAGGGAGCACAGGGCAGGGAACAGACAGCAGAGCAGCGGATCAGGCACTGAGAACGGGGTAGGGAGCAGAAAGTAAAGCAGAGGATCAGGCACAGAGCAAGGAGCAGAAAGCAGAGCAGTGGGTCAGGCACGGGGGCACGGGGAGCAGAAAGCAGAGCAGTGGGTCAGGCATGGGGGCACAGGGAGCAGAAAGCAAAGCATCTGATCAGGCAGGGAGCAGAGGGCAGGGAGCAGAAAGCAGAGCAGCGGATCAGGCACTGAGAACGGGTCGGGGACCAGAAAGCAGAGCAGCAAATCAGGTAGAGGAAGAGAACTGGAATGGTACCAGTTCCCCACAGTGACTTTTAGCAGGTGTAGCCCTTCCCTTTGCTCTGCCTCAGTTTCCCCTCCCATCCTTGGTGCTCCCCAGAGGCTGAGGCCTGGACTCCCCCTCACTCTGGAAAGCAGAGCAGCAAATCAGGTAGAGGAAGAGAACTGGAATTGTACCAGGACCCCACAGTGACTTTTAGCAGATGTAGCCCTTCCCTTTGCTCTGCCTCAGTTTCCCCTCCCATCCTTGGTGCTCCCCAGAGGCTGAGGCCTGGACTCCCCCTCACTCTGGGTGGGGGGAGGGATAGTTCACATTGCCCCTCCCCAAATGACCCACGCTTGGGTCCAGAGGGCCTGCAACCAGCCAGCTCCAGGACCCCGGGGAGGTGCCAGGACAACCCAGCCCCTCTGATTCCAGCCAGCTTGTTCCTGATCTGGAGCCTGAGTCTGAACCCCCGCAACGGTGGGGAAAAGGGAAAGGGGTGGGTGTGTTTCTTGATGTCTACAAAAGAGGGGTCCAGCATCAGGTGTGGCATGAGAAAGCAGGAGGACTTGCCAATCCCTGTACAAGGCAGCTCCCCCCTTCATCCGGCAGTTTCCAGCCACGAAACTGCACGGTGGTGGAGGCAGCCTGATGGCCATCTTGCAACTGGGTGGAGATGGGTGCAATTTGGCAGCTGCTATCGTGACTGAGCAGTCCTATTCAGGATCCCCCACCGTGGGGACGGGGATAGAAAAGTGCCCTAAATAACCTAGTCTTGTCTTATCGCCTGGCTGGATAACCACATCCAGCGGGGTCACTCTCGCTGCAGTTGAAAACACCATAAGTGTCTTGCTCTCGAAGCAGAGAAGAGAGAAGGGAGGAAGGAAAAGGAGAGGGATCCCAGTTTGCAGCTTACCTTCCCTTGCAGAAAGATTTGCAACTTCTCCAGCAAGATCTGCGATAACCCTGTCCAATTTGCATCAGCTGCGGCTCCGGAAGAGAAGCCCAGCGTCCTGAGCCCGCCACACCTAGGAGCACAGCCAAGGAGCGTGCCCTATATTATTTGCTCTTGGTGAACAAATGAGGGCATGCAACTACTTTAGAGTATCCCGGAGGATGTACCAATAAGTTCTTCCAAGGCAAAGGGCTGTGAGTAGCCCAGGGTATGCACTCAGCTCCATGCAAAGCCAGGGTATGCACTTGCCACTATGCTAAGCCGGTGACATGGCCTCCTCCCTAGGGTTTGCCATGGCCTGAGCAGAGCACGTACCATACTAGGACGGGTGCATAACCAGTGCAGACAAGCCCAGAGTTTCCGACTGTTTCAGCCTCACTGCTAAAGGAGAGGTTTTACTGAGCGTCCATCGAGAGTAATGGCCGCATAGCATTGGCAACGCAGGCACGTGGGAGATGGGATCAGGATTCAATCCCCAGTTCAGCCAGGGCTCATAAGGCCAGAAGGGACATTGAGGTTTCTCTCATGACATCAAACAAGGCCTTTCATCTCACCGAGCCTCTGCGCCTCACCTGTGCAACTGAATTGGGAGCATTACCAGTGTGGACTTACTGAGAAACACATCACAGGGTGAAAGGGGACATGGTTTTAACATGCGTCAGCTGTTAACTACTCATCGGCATGCTCTTATCTCATGGTAATTGGAAGCCAACCTATGGTATCTTAGCCCTTGATGAAAGAAAGCTAAGCTTACCTGAGATAGAAACACAGAATCACAGACAACGAGTGTTGGAGGGACCTCAGGAGGTCACATCTAGTGCAACCCCCTGCTCCAAGCAGCACCAGCCCCAACTGCATCATCCCAGACAAGGCTTTGTTTACCTGGGTCTTAAACACCTCCAAGGGTGGAGATGCCGCCACCTCTCTGGGGAGCCTGTCCCAGTGCTTCCCCACCCTCCTCATCAGAAAGTTTTTCCTAATATCCAACCTCAACTTCCCCTGCTGCAGCTTGAGCCCATTGCTTTTTGCTCTGTCACCTGCCTGCACTGAGACCAGCCCAGCTCCATGCTCTTTGCAGCCCCCCTGCAGGGAGGTGAAGGCTGCTATTCAATCCCCCTCGGTCTTCTCTTCTCCAGACTCAATCAGCCCAATTCCTTCAGCCTCCCCTCACAAGTCATGCGCCGCAGCCCCCGAACCATTTCCGTTTTTAGGATTTATTCTGGGATAACAGCCACGGATATCTGAACAATCATGTATTGCAGAGGAAGGATTTGAGAGCACTCGAGAGCACACGTCAGCCGTCACCGCGTCACTGGGAGGTCTGTGCACACCTATAACTCAGCCACCGCAAGTTTACTGCGGAGTGAAATGGTTTGCAGCCATGTTTCTACACCTGTCTCACTGCAGAGCCATGCAGACATAACAGTCCCACTGCAACAGCTGAAATCAGTGTTATTTGATGTCGATGCACTTGTTATGTCTGTTCATACCCTCATGGGAGCACACCGAGGTAGTTACTGTAGAGCCACAGACACATAAAACTATATCATAGGCTACAAACAGTCGTCCCATTTGTCCCCAGGATGAACCTTTCTTATCGTGGGATAAAGTTCAATCATTCAGAGGCCCATTATCCCAGGATAAATCCTAAAAGTACTAAAAGCAGTAAAGTAAAGTACTTTTAAAGTAAAGTACTTTAGTATTTTAAAGTAAAGTACTTTTAGTACTTCTTATCACTGGATAAGAAGTACTAAAAGTTTATCCCAGGGTATTGCCAAGTGCATCTGAATGGTTATCCCAGGATTGCATCGTTGAACCCATGGCAGGACATTCAGCTGCTCACTAAACCCTGATGAGAAGGGCGATGTGTATCTGAGCCAATCTCAGGACATTTCTGTTCTGGGACAGATACAGGCACAACTTGTCCCGGGACAAATGCAACGTCATAGAGTCATACAAATTAAGTACCTATTGAAGCCTCATTACCTGCTCTTTCCTGTGACATGGTGCATCTCTATCCAGGCTCTCGGTCTTCCCTATCTAGGCTGGGAGCTTTTCAGGGCATGAGCTCTCTTTCAGTGGCATAGGGAGGCCTTGACCTCAGCTGATCCACAAGGTACCCACAGGCCTTTCCTGCCTCTTTCAGGCCCCAGTTTTCATCTCCTTCGGTGCCCCACAGTCACGAAGCATTAATGCAGAATGGTGCAAGCAAGGTCCTTTCCTTTCCCATTGACTCTGCTCCAAAACGGGAGGGGGGCGAGATGCCGTTCTCATTCACTCACTCTCCAGAGTTTAATATAACGCTTCACTTCATTCCCTCCGAAAATGGGTTTGAGCTTTAAAGTGAGTCCAGGCTTCCAGCTTGGGAGGGGACAAGTGCCAGGAGCCAAACACTCACCCAGCAGGACGGGGCGGAGGGGGGAGTTCAGGCATTCGTTCCCGGTCTCACTGATTTCTGTTTTATTGATTGTTTCCCATCTCAGGCGCCAAGGGGCAAAAACTAGGAGTTGTGGAGGTGGGACGCAGCGCGGGAAAATGCAGACTGGATCTCAAGGAAAGTCTTCACGCTGCTAGAGGAGGTCTTGAGAGATTTCAGTCCAGCGTGGAAGATGATCCTATACAGAGCTGTTGGTTGTAGCCGTGCTGGCCTAAGGACATAGGCAGGCAAGGTTGTTTGGGGAGAGGTGGTATCTTTTATTACACCAGCTCAATAGTTGGAAAAAAAAGTGCTTTGCAAGCTTTCAGGCTCAGACACCCTTCTTCAGGCACTGTGCCCGAAAGCTTGCAAAGAACTTTTTTTTCCAACTATTGAGTTGGTCTAATAAAAGATATCACCTCTGCCTAAAGACCTATGAGGAATCATAGCACTTCGTTAGCCATGAGGCACAAAGAGACGAGCTAAGTGGTCTGACACCACGTATCTTTCCTCTCTGATGGCAGCGGTTGCTTTTCAGTGCACAAAAGCCTGGGTTACAAAGGTTGCCTTGAGTTAATAATTGCAGCCCACTTGGGGAAGCAATTCCCATCCTCTTTCGGTGCCTAAATACCTTTGTCAAGCTGGTTGTTGGTCTCAGCCTGGAGAAAAGCAGCAGCCAGGGAGGAGAAAAGCAAACCCTCCAGGAGAGAGAGCACAGCCTGTGCATTTCTGGCAAAGGTTTGGGGTGTGGGAAATGGAAAGGGGCATTGGTTGTAGCCGTGTTGGTCTAAGGACATAGGAAGGCAAGGTTTTTTTGGGTAAATCTGATATCTTTTACTAGACTGACTCAACCAGTTGCAAAAATTCTTCTTTGCAAGCTTTCGGGTACAAACACCCTTCGTCAGGCTGAACCGGGAGTGGAAAGGTGCACGCAACAGAGAAGAGGTGGCACAGGTTCACATCGACGCTGGCACAAACGTTACCATCTTATTTGCTGTCCAGCCTTCTAGGGGTGCCTGGGGGGTGTTAAATGCAACCGTCTTATCACATACTTGGCAGAGTTTGAAACCTGCTGGCAGGCTTTCACTCGGAGCTGGAAGCAGGCACATCAAGCTGTCTCTGCTCGGGAGGGCCTTGCTCTTTGCAGCAGTCTTGGTCCAGTTCCCAAGTAGCCACATGACCACCTTCCTCCATCAATCCCCCAGGCAATCGTACCGCCTCTGGGATATTAGGTTATGGAAAATCCCGGTGCTTCCTTCCCCAGGCCGGGGGCTTAGCCAAGCAAAAGGACTGTGCCCCCATCACGCGCTTTGATGTTCCCCAATAATAACCAGATGCTGTCAGGCCAGGCCAGCAGGCCTCCAGTTTGCTGTGAAGGAGCTTAAGCTCTGGCCTCTGCAAAACAGTATTTCCCCAAAGGGAGGGATGAGATGCAGAGGCTAGGGTCGAGATAAGCATCCGCTTGATCCTAAAGCCTTCGGAAGCAGTGTATCATTACAGCAGCTCCGTTCGCTGGAAACTGGGCCAGAGATGTGCAGGAGGGCAGAAGAAAGCACCTCCGCCATGCAAAGAGGCAGGGATATGAGAGGGAAAGCAGCCAGGTTTTACACCAGCGGGGCAGGGAGCAATGCCCCATCTCGGTACAGACAAGGGACAGCTTCTGCTTAGCTCCTGCCTGGACACCCTTCACCTGTCAAGGGTGAAGGAGCTCATCTTCCAGACAGCAGTGAAGAAGCAGCCTCCCATCCCATCTTCTTGCCCTGAAGAGTCCCCCGGGGCTGCTCCAGTGACAGTGGCTCCATGCAGAAGTGAAGCAGCCATCCCACCATGAAGTCCCTTTCCAACACCTAAAAATGAGTTAGGTTCCCTGCAGCTCACTCTTC
>NW_005842519.1:53202-60224 GCF_000455745.1 Alligator sinensis
CTACTCATTGCACTAGATTGACTTGGGTCTTATTTTATCAACATGTGTTTTTCTGTTGCTGTTGTCCTTTATCTCTACTAGCTCATCCCCTTCCCTGATGTTTCCTCCTCTTCCACCCCTGATGTATTAGCATCATCATTTTCTATGGGCTGGCAGGGCCACGTTGAGTCCAACAAGGCAGGCTCCCCTCTGACTGCACCACCCTGTCCGTCTCACCTGCTCTTGAACATTTCCAAGGATGGAGATGCCATGTGCCTCGTGGCCAACAGAGTGCTGATCCAATGCCGAAGCACCCTCATAGTAAGAAAGTTCTCCTTCCTTTCCAACCTAAATTTCTCTTCTTGCAATTTAAGACCATTGCAACTTGTCCTGCCCTCTAAGGCCACAGAGGATACCCTCTCATCCTCTTTCTACTCATCCTTCAAGGATTAGAAGACTGGTATCAAATATGGTCTTCTCTTCTCCCATCTAAATAATCCCAGTTCTTCCAAATCTTGACTTGTAAGTCATGCTTTTTGTTGCTTTCTGCTAGACTCTTTCCAATCTGTCCACCTCTTCCATGAAGTGGGATGTCCAAAACAGGACATAGGACTCCATGTGAGGCCTCACCAGTGCTGAATAGGATGGAAGGATCGTTTCCCTTGACTTGCAAGTACTTCTGTTCATACAGCCCAGCGTGCTATTGCCTTTTTCTTTTCCTTTGCTTTTTTTGCAACAAGAGAACCCTGTTGGCTCCTATTCAGCTTACGGTCCCCTATAGCCCCCGGGTCTTTTCCTGCAGTACTGCAGCCCAGCCAGTCGTTCCCCATTCTGTATTTTTGCATGTGATTTTTCCATCGTAAATGCAGGACTTGGCATTTGTCCTTGTTGAATTTTATCCAGTTGATTTCAGACCATTTAGCTGGTCTATCGAGGTCATACTGGACCCTAGCTCTACCCTCTAGAGGGTCTGCAACTCCACCCAGGTTGGTGACATCTGCAAAGCTGCTAAGTGTCAGGTATCCAGGGTATAGCCATACTGGTCTAGAGGAAAAAGCAATCAGGACTTGTGGTAGAGGTGATATCTTTTATTAGACAAACGAGATTTTTGCAAAAAAAAAATTATTGCAAGCTTTTGGGCACAAACACCCTTCATCAGACATTGGGGAAAAGGTGGTAAAAGTCTAAGTGTGCACTCAGTCCCATTTTAAAATGAATGAAGATTGTAAAAAAAAAAAACCAGACACAAAGACAGACCCTTTGGAAACCCAGTGGATCTCTCTTGCAGATTCAATGTTGAGCCACTGGTGACTACTCTTTGAGGATGATAATCCAACTAGTTATGCCTCCATGTATTGTGTGCATCTATGTTATGTATTTAGCAATTGTATTTTTGATAACCACGTGATTGTGGCATTTGCTCACAGTCATCTTTTGTTCAAGGTCATGGGGTGCGTAACACTCGACTACGTGTCAGGTAATCTCTAGCCGGGCTTTTTGAGCCAAGACGGTAGCAAGCTCTTCAACGCTGACTCGCTGATGTTTAATTTTCTTCCTTCCAACTTTTCTTCATTTAAACTTTTAACAACTTTAACAACTTGGGTCTTTAGAAAAAAAAGTACATTGCTATTTTAATTGAAGAAAATAATGAAAAAATGAAATATGTTGATTCTTGAGAGAGGCCAGTTTTTACGTGGAAAATTTGTCATTGGAAAACTGTTGATCCATTTTAGAGGTAGTGACCATTGTTGTATCTATCGTTGATGGAAGATTGCAAGAAGCTAGATAAAGATGCTGAAAATAAAACTCAGGTACATTCGTTGTGTGAGGCGATGTTAAAAACTTGCAGTCCAAAGGTTTTGCATAGCCGTATCTCTCAGACAGCAATCTCAATGCAGGGCAAGAGCCAGCTGAGGAAGTTTTTTTTCTTGAAAAGTCATTAGTGATGAGATCAACAAAACCAACAATCATCAGTGCTTGTTAACATTTTTGTTCAAAATTTCTCAATATTTCATTTGGGGTTTTCCTCCTTTGTTCTCGAGTGAAAACCTGAAAATGTCCTGGAAAGATATAGGCAGACAAGGTTCTTTGGGTGAATCCGATATCTTTTATTAGACCAACTCAAATAGTTGGAAACATTTTTTCCTAGCAAGCTTTCGGGTTTAACAACCCTTTGCCAGGCTGAGGAAGCATCTGCAGTTGGTGTGCGCTCTTCCTGGAAGGAGTGAATAGTAAAGAAGCCAGAGGCTGGTGTGCATGCAAGAAAGGCAGTCAGGGAAGATGGAAAAGGTTGAAGTGTTGATACCTGAAGGCTTGTCCAACAGCTCTCCCAACTATAGAGTTGGTCCAAAGACATCACAAGAAAATCTTCGCTTCTTGTGCATTTCCCGGACAATCGTGGCTACAACACTCCCAACCCTACTACTACCAATAAGCAAATATTTCAGGGAAATGCCAATGTCCTTCCAAATTTTAGTGCTATGGACATTTTGCAAAGGGCTCCACACAAGGTCTTTATGAGATACCATATGGTCAATGTGCCAGGCCCCAGGCTGAGCCTTCGGGATGTGCATTTTCCTGCGTGCTTGTGCTGTGACAATGGGTTTCACTGGTCCCATAACAACTGCTTTGAGGCTACTTCTTCGCTGGCAGGCTCGAGCATAGAGCCTGATGCATCTTGGCCACAGCTTTGCAGGGACAGTCCCTTAGACCTGAGCTTATGTGGGGGCTGATGGCAAGATTTTCTTGGTGGTGGCAGCCTTGGGTCCTGAACTTGATTTCAAGTCATGCATCCTTATCTCATCATCCCAGCCAAGGCTTTGTCTAGCCGGGCCATAAACACCTCCAAGGATGGACACTGCACCACCTCTCTGGGGAGCCTGTTCCAGTGCTTCACCACCCTCCTCAGGAGAAAGTTTTCCCTAATATCCAACCTCAACTTCCCTTGCTGCAGCTTGAGCCCATTGTTCCTTGTTCTGCCATCTGCACCCACTGAAAACAGATGGTCTCCTGTATGCAGCTAAGGATAGGCCTGGGTAGGCTATGGCCCATCTAATTAGCACCAGGACCCACCAACCCAAACTGGAGTTTGCTTTAAATCACTCGCAGTATTCATTTGTGCCTTAGATGTCATGCTTTGACCATTGCCCATCCACTATAGACTAGGGAGAGACACCCAGATGTCCATACCTTATTATCATTACAGATCAGTCTTGATAGCCGCAGGGAAACTGAGTTCGATGGGTCCAACTCAGCTTTTCTCCACATCTTCTTCTGTGTTTCTAATGATGGAGGGAAAAGCAAGGCTTGTTTGGTGATTATCTTTTATTGGACCAACTAAGGGAAGATGTCTGGAGAAGCCTTCCTCATATCTAGGAAAAAAGTGGACGAAGCCGAAGCGAAATAGCAAAGGAAAACATTGTTTTTGCTTAACTCCATCACACAACTGCAAAAACCAGTTCAAAAAGATGAAGGAGGTCAAGCTCTGGAGCAGGGGAGTTTTCAGGGGCTGCAAATCAAGGGCAGAGGAAGTAGATGCACCTAATTAGGTAAAAGAATAAAACTTTGATGGTGCCCATCAATAAGTGCTGTGCTGGAAGTGCCTAATAGGAGAGCACCAACTGGGACACCAACTAGTCATGCAACAGCGTTTCACTGGTTTCGCTCCAGCTCAGGGGTGAGGACTCTGGCTGTAACACACCCACTTAGCATGGCTGCCAGTCTTCATCAAGGGGTAATTAGGATGCACATAAAGGGACTATTGGGTGGCTAAGCTGAGCCTTTTAGCTCAGGTGGCAGAGCTTATCACTGAAGGTGGGCATGCTTCAGTTCCTGCAACCTATGAGGGGCATGATGGGACTGAGCATTGGTATCATCTGATGGGTGTTTGATGCCTTGCAAGGGGCTCATTGCTAAAAGGGCACTCTCATCCCAACACCAGACTATTTCTGTCCCTGGGGGAACTGTTTTAGGAGTGCTTTGCTGGATGCTGCTCAGCTTTCAGCTTCCAGGGCTGTCACTCAAAGGCCATTTTAAAGCACTGAATTTGCACATAAACTGCCTGGTGCATTTGGGGAGAGAAATGTAATCTGTGCCATTTCTTGGGCGGGAAAAAATTATGGACATTAACATTTTACACCTGTAATTATAATAAAAGCTCTCGGCAGAAGCCTGCTCATGCTTCCAGGAAATAAATCATCTTGGCCCATTGCTTTTAGGAATGCTGGGATCAGCCCTGCGCTAATAAATTAGGAGATGGGGAGGGGGATAATAGCTCTGCTCACAGCTGCCACTACGAAGAAACAACGCAGCAGAGGAAGTGAATATGTATGGCAGCTTCCCCTTCATTTCTGTCTTGCAATAGTCACCGGGGTTGCCTGGTGCATGGCCTAACTGCTCCAGCTCCTCGTTTCTAGTATCTGCCAGGCTTTGTTACCATCTGGTCCACTGCAGGAAAGTAAGTAGATGTGTTCATGGGCTGCTAAAGGTTTGTAGCACCTGAGCAGCATTAAAAGCATAGGCACTTGCATTGCATAGGAGACTTTTATTTGGTCAGTTAAATCTTTTAGTCTTCAGAAGGCATGAAGAGACCAGCCCATGGGGTAGGTGGCCCTAAGTGGACTTTTTTGGACTTCATGCCTATTGCATGGTGGCCTGATATCATGGGAAAGCTGGAATGACCCATGTGGTCCTTTCTGATCCCTAATTCCTTAAAAACTCGAACACTCAAAACACATTTTGGGTGTTTGGATTCCCAGCAAGGAGAAGGAAGATGGTATCTGGCTTGGTTGCTCTTGCATGGCTGCCTATTAATATGGTATTTCCATGGTCATGTCAGCATCACCCTCGCAGTAGGAGTAGACCCTGTGTTTTCCCTGCAAAAACTACAGGATGGGTTCACAAAACTAAGGTGCTATTTGTCATTGGACAGCAGTGTCAGCTCCTCTTTGAGATGACTTTAAGCATTTTTGATGCCTTAGCGTTGTGGTGTTTAAGCCAAAGGGTGACCTGAAAGCTACCTAAAATGGACCTATGTGCCAGATCATGTACAGTCTTCAAATGTAGAGATGACCTGCCTTCTGGGAGATTCAGACAAGGCTTTAAAAGCTGGATCTGCAACCAGTCCATTAGATGGAGCAAGCCACTTGGATTAATAAAGCTCCCTTTTTTTATTTTTTTTTTTAGTCTTGGTCTAATATTGTTGTGCTTCTGCTGAGCTGTTGCAGTGAGCTTCCCATTGAATGAAGATTTTTCAATGAGAATTTGGGGTATTTTCTTAGTGTAACTTTTTCTTCCACCTTTTTGCATTGAAAGGTGATCTAAAACGACATGCAGGGCAATCCCCTATTCAAAACACCTCCGCCCAAAAAGCAAATGCAAGTGCCAGCTTTGCTCTCTGTCTGAAGCGCTCCAGCGATGGTCAGTTTTGGGAGCAAACTGTCCTGCTGCTTACGTCCGCTCCATGCAATCGAAACGCTGCCGTACAACCAACAATGCAGTACCTCTTTCGTGAAGGCATGGTGCTTGCATGGTAATTGCTTGTGAAACTGTGGCTACAAACAGACACTGGATTTGTCCTGGGAGAAGCCATTTTATCCTAGGACAAAGCACAGTCATGCAGACATCAGTGTCCGCTGTCCTGCAACAAACCCTAAAAAGGTTCAGGGGATCAGACATGCTAACGGTTTGCCCTGTGATCTTGCAAAGTGTAACAGTGCCACAGTAATTAAAATAATCCTGAGTCCATTGCTCAGCAGCTCTGTAGAGGGGGGTGTTGAATGAGGACTGACAGGGCATTGCACATGTGCCCAGAAAACACCCACAGGTAGGGGCAGGCAGTGACGGAGGTGATGAGGCCAATGGACCAGATGTAGCTTTGTCTTTACAGTGGATTTATGCAGGATAGTTTGGACAAACCTGATCCTGCCTCAGGCAGGGGGCATGGTCTAGATAACCAGGGTTCGAATTATACTTTGACTCTTGAGTCTGGAGAAGAGAAGACCGAGGGGGATTGAATTGCAGCCTTCACCTCCCTGCAGGGGGGCTGCAAAGAGGATGGAGCGGGACTGGTCTCAGTGAGGGCAGATGACAGGACAAGGAGCAATGGGCTCAAGCTGCAGCAAGGAAAGTTGAGGTTGGATATTAGGAAAAACTTCCTCCTGAGGAGGGTGGTGAAGCACTGGAACAAGCTCCCCGGAGAGGTGGTGGGGTCTCCATCCTTGGAGGTGTTGAAGACCCGGGTAGACAAAACCTTGTCTGGGATGATGTAGTTGGGGCTGGTCCTGCTTGGAGTAGGGGGTTGCACTAGATGTGACCTCCTGAGCTCCCTTCCACCCTCACTTTTCTGTGATTCAATGATTGCAATACCCTGGAGGTCTGGGATGATGGAGCTGGGACTGGTTTTGCTTGGAGCAGGAGGTTGGACTAGATGTGACCTCCTGAGCTCCCTTCACGCCCTCATTATCTAGGATTCTGTTCCCTTTGGTTATTCACACGTGCCTTGCAGGCTCTCCAATGTCTCTACAAAGTTTATGATTGCATCGAGCGCAGGAATGTGTGTCTGCGTTGATAGAATCATTCTCTCCAGCATGGAATTGGTGAATGATGTTCCTTTTCCTTAAAACCCACGAATTAATAGTAGCAATGGTGCAATCATCTCCACTCATCCACAAAGCCAGCTTCAGTCTTTCTGTGCAATTAACCTTCCAATTGAGAAATCCCGGGACTGAGAATGGAGGAAAGGGCATTAAAAACATTAGCAAGAAGACCATTAAAGGTGGAAAACGGTGGGAGAGAGAACGAGACTTTCCTTTCACCAGCAGAAAGAAAGCCTCTAAGGGCCAGGCTAGCTGCTCCGTGTGGCACGTGTCCCAACCGCAATAGTGGGTTATATTTGTGTGCAGAAATATTTCACGTAACAGGACACCCTTGAGCTTAGCGTAATGGCCTGGGGCAGCACCACAGTCCTCGTGGTCACGGGATGTGGTAGGGAATAGAGCTGCATCACCCAAACTTTTAATCAGGGGGAAGTGATGCTTTCCCTA
>NW_005842519.1:60255-78933 GCF_000455745.1 Alligator sinensis
GGAGGGGGACAACGGGACTGACTCATCTGGGAGAGCTTTCTCTCCTCTGTTGTGTTCAACGGAGCTGATGCAACCCGTGCAATTTTGGCGTAAATCTGAAAAAGTTGCTGATCGGTCTTTCTGTGGCTTAGTGGCGCTTGCAAAAGCATCGGGGCTATGACGGGAGCAGAGGACTCCTGGGTTCCTGCTCCTGTTTTGAGATGGAGGTAGGGGCTAGTGGGTATAAAGGGAAAAAAAGCAGGGGACACCGAGCATCCAGGACCCTAGGTTCAATTCCCAGCTCACACTGGCTCCCTGCGTCTCTTTAGACAAGTGCTTTCTCTTCCCTCTGGGTCTCGCCTACAAAAGCCTGTACTCCCTTGTGAAGACAGGATTGGAAAAGCGGGTGCATCTGTGCACGTGTTTGTCTTTCCTGCAGCCCCTCGAGTGAGGTTTTCCATTGCTTTTCAACCCACCAAAGTTGAGGGGGGGTAGATGAAATAAAGCCATGAAGTTACTTTAAATAAAGGTCAACATGGGGGAAAAGAAACAAAAAATTGGGTTCCCCATTTTTAAAAAAAAAATGCAATAAAAAAACCCTATAAAATATTAAACTGGCTTTAAATCCCTCTCAGGGCTTGTGGTAGAGGTGATATCTTTTATTAGACCAACAAGAAAATTGCTAAAAAAAAAAATAATTAGACCATCAAAGTTTTTTGCAAACAATTTTTTGTTTGTTTTTATTGTTTGCAAAAACCCTGTTGGTTTCTAAAAAGAGATCGCTTCTACCACGAGCCCTGCTTGCTTTTTTTTTCCTCTAGACCAATACGGCTACAACCTGCATACCTTTAAATCCCACTGGCATGTGAAAAAATGTCGTTTTGGGTGAAGCCGAACTTTCATCAGGGAAACAGTTCTTTTCATCAGGACCGTGTTGTGTGTTAGCTGCATCCACCTAAATTAATGTGGATTGAGACCAGGTGAATGATGCTATTACGGCAGAGAGGTTTTACCCCCTGCTTTCCCTCTATTAGAGCACCAGTTGCCTGGCAGAGATTTGCAACATAGCAATGGTTGCTGCAGATCACCCCATTCCCTGCCGGAGGGTGATAATCACCCCTGTCCAAGGATGCGGCACAGTTTGGCCCATGCACCCGTCCAATTTCCTCCCCTCAAAGTTCCCGCGGGGACCAAAAGCTGCTTTGGAGCCTCTGAGTCTTGTGCAGTGGAGATGGGGAGAAAATTACAGGATCTAATTAGGAAACTTTGCAACAAGGTTGGATTCCAGTTCAGATGCAAGTTTAGGGCAGCGCTTCTCAACCAGGGTGCTGCGAGACCCTCATGCAATATGAGCCCTTAGTATGTGTTGCATTTCGATAGCGGTAAGCATGAATATGACTTTAGTTCTCTGAGCACTTGCATGGTCGTGCTTACTACCATCTAGACGTAGGTTGTAGACACCCACCACAGCCTTGAGCTGGATCTGGTTTGGTCCCAGGGTTGCGGCTGGAAATTAGCTGGGTTCATACTGGAGAGAGTTCAAGGCTGCAATGCAACGTGGGGGTGGGGAGGGTCCCTGGCATGCACAGGAGGTGGTACCCAGCTCCCACACCACTTTAGTTTGAGCTCTCATGTGGTGTGAGGCCAGGACTGGCTCCCGTGTCGTGCCGGGGTACCACAGCAGAGCTTTGAAGTAGCTAGCACGTGATGTAGGGGCTGGGTGCCGGTGCCACTCACATCCCCATGCCTTAAACCAGCAAACCTCCAGTGTGCTGAAGGTGGCTGGGAGCCTGACAAACAGCTCTGGGTTTCCACCCCCCACTGCACCCACATACACTGGGGTCTCCTGATCCTAGTCCCTTCTTGGAGCAGTCTGAGGTTAGCTCAAAACACAATGGGTCACACAACGTAGAGAGACTCCTTCCCCCAAAAAAGGCCCGACTACGACGCGGCAATGGCATTTAGCATGTGCTTTACTGCTTGAACACTTAGGGTGCTAGTGTTGGAAGTTCAGTTAGCACATGCTAAGTGTAACGTGTAATAAGGCCTGTGGGTGTGCAAATACCTGCACGTGATTGCACACGATAAAGAGTAGGTCTAGTGTTTTTCAGTAGTCAAGGCACAAGTGAAAGCTATCCTCTTTCTGAGGACAGCTTTGAGTCTAATGAGGGGGGAGCTTAGGTCTTAAAAGGCCAAGACCCACTGGTTTAGGGCAAGGAGATCTGTCCTTGTGTTATCTAACCTGGTTTGGCAAATTCTCATTACAATCTGCTGGATGGACTCAAGCTAGCCAGATAAATGAGTGCTCATTGTGACTTTGGTTCACCACAGATCTAACTACCTTGGGTAATAGGGGGGTGGCTGTGATAAAGCAATACCATTGGTGCCACGTAAATGACTCTAGCGATAATTAATTGCTTGGACTTATCTATTTTGCTCCCTGTTGGATTGCAATAAGGTCTCAGTGGGTGCGTCTACACGTGCATTTCATCCAGAAGCAGTTTATTCGCACGTAAACTCACAGGTAAATGCTCCTGGGAAGGCATCTACACGTGCATTACTGCACGGTAACTACTCGCAAGTAAATTTGCTACCTGCATTTGCAAGCAGCAGATTTACTCATGAGTAGCACACTTTACTGCACTGCAAGTGTTGCATGCTTACTGCGCAGTAAAATGTCCTGTATAGATGCACCCTGCCCTATTCGAATCTAAGCAATATTTGGAACAAATCTTAAGCCATTAAGATTGATTGCTTGATTAATGGAGTCCCTTTCCTAACCAAAATTCAGTTTGCTCCGGCTTTCAAGGGACAAGTTCTCCAGGAGTTTCTCTTCTGCTGACATTTTGGGTTGTCTGGTAATTGTCTTCTCTTAAACATGGCCCTTCTCTGCTAATCATGCTGTTAACTGTAGCACAGGAGTGGGGAAAAAAGGCAAAAGAAGAATAAATAACTATAACACTGGGTGCATCTACACATGCACTTTAATGCATATTAGCCTATTTTATTCCAGGGAAGCTGGAGATGGGCTTTCCTCTGTGGCTGCAGGGGACAGGACTAGGACCAGTGGCCTTGAGCTGCAGCAGGGGAAACTTGGGTGGGATTTTAGAGGAACTGTTTTACTCTGAGACTGGTCAAGCTTTGGAACAAGCTGTCGAGAGAGGTTGGTGGACTCTCCATCCCTGGAAGTTTTCAAGAGCAGGTTGGACAGACCCTTGACTGGGCTGGTTTAGTTGGGGACGACCCTGCCGTGGGCCAGATGTAACCTCATGAAGTGCTTCCCAGCCCAACTTTCCTATGGGAAAACTGAGGCACAGAGCAATGAAGTGATTTGCCCAAGGAGGCACGTCAGACCAGTGGCAGAGCTGGTGGGACAGAGCCGGGTGGTTGGTCCATCACATCACCTTGCCATTAGGAGACGGAGGTGGTGTTCAGGATCCCAACTCCCACAGCAACTTATGGGAATGAGGGACCTAAACCACATTGAGGAAGGGAGTGAGGGTCTTAATTGACTTTGAGAATTTGGGCCAACAGGCAAAATCCAGATTGTCTCCATGGGTGTCACCAAGCTGTGGGCATGGTTAAACCCGAGGTGTGTGGTCCCAGAAAGGGGTGCCTCAGCCTCTTATGCAGTCAAGTCAGGAAATTGGGCCCCTTGATGTGGAGGGGAGAGCTAGGAAATGCTAAGCCCAGGCATGTGTCTGCTACACATCTCCAGAGCTTAGACCTGTAACTTGAGGCTTGGAGTCGTCTTCTGAAAGCAAAGTCCTAAGAGAACAGGATTCGTCCTCATGATGCTGCCTGACTTAGGAAGAAGCTGGCTTCTCAAGGCTAGGCCCCAGGGCTGCCTCAGCAAGAGGGGGATTCAACCCTACATTTCCCACCTTGCAGGAGGACCCTCACCTGGCTATAGGGGTGAACCCTCCTGCAAAGCTAGGAGAGCAGGAGGCATGGGGGGAGAGGAGAGCAAGCTGGAGGGAGGCTGATTCTGGAGGCTAGTAGTTGGGGCAGTCGGCTGGGACGAGTCTAGTCCCAGGCCATGGATAAAACACGGAAGTAGCCATGAGAGCAGAGGCCATATGGCTGCAGAATCAAGCTCCTTCAAAAAATCAGGGACAATGAGGGCTGGGAGGGACCTCAGGAGGTTGCATCTAGTCCAAGCAGGACCAGCCCCAACTCCATCATCCCAGACAAGGCGTTGTCTACCTGGATCTTCAACACCTCCCAGGATGGAGAGTCCACCACCTCTCTGGGGAGCCTGTTCCGGTGCTTCACCACCCTCCTCGTGAGAGTTTTTCCTAATATCCAACCTCAACTTCCCTTGCTGCAACTTGAGCCCATTGCTCCTTCTGTCATCTGCCCCCACTGAGACCAGCCCAGCTCCATCCTCTTTGCAGCCCCCCTGCAGGGAGGTGAAGGCTGCTATTCAATCCCCCTCAGTCTGCTCTTCTGCAGACTCAATCAGCCCATTTCCCTCAGCCTCCCCTCACCAGTCCTGTCCTCCAGACCCCAACCATTTTCATTGCTACTTATCCAATTTGTCCACATCCTTTCTGTAGTGGGGCCCACAGCTGGACACAGGACTCCAGATGTGGCCTCCCCAGTGCTGAATAGAGGGAAGAATCACTGCCCTCCATACACTGGCACCACTCCTACCAATGCAGCCCAGGATGCCGGTAGCCTTCTTGGCACAAGGGCATGCTGCTGGCTCCTGTTCAGCTTCTTGTCCCCTGTCCCCCCCAGGTCCTTTTTTTGCAGAGCTGCTGCCCAGCCCGTCACCCCCCTCCTGTCCCGGTGCAGGGGATTGCTCTGTCCTAAGTGCAGGACTTTGCATTTGTCCTTCATGCTTGCTCTCTCTCTCCAGCCCCGTGAATGCTGCATTCTTGGCTTTATACCAGCCCAGCAATTTGAGGAGAGGTGGATGGTGTTCTCTGCATCACCGGGTGCTTCAGGTGATGCCCTGGACCACAGGAGATTTGGATTCATCTTCCACTTCCCAGATACCACAAGGAGAGGTAGGCACAAGATGGGTACCACCGCCATGTGTTTTGGGGGAGGTGACTAAAGCTGCTGCCCTTTGTCCGGAGCTCAGCGTGGCTGGGGTGCGTTAGGCCTGCTCCAGCCTTGCCTACCTGCTTGGGGCCGGTGGAGGTGAGGCCGGGAGCAGGGCCAGGTCGCTCAGGCAGAGGGGTTGCTATGCATATCCAGCAGCCTTGATTCAAGCATTTGGGATCTTTGCATTCCTAACTTCAATCACTGAGTGAATTTTGTGGCCGTAGGAGAAGAGGGGGAGGGTGCTCAGCATCACTTCTTGGAGCTTGTCTGCTATGGGGACAGCGAGTTGCAGAAGTGATAGACTTCAGCTCCCCTGGGCCTGATGCAACCCAGTGAGGCTACCTGGGCTCTGCCTTTTGTACTTGCTCTTGAGTCCTCGGTGTCTGGTGTGTTTGAGACCCCCTGAAGAGAGAGATTCTGGAGCATCCTCAGTGCAATGCCGCTGTTTAGCACGGGCTGGCTCAGACCAGGTGCCGTGGTGTAGACAAGCCCCTTCTGCACTCCGATTTCTGCCAGTCGCATTGGCTCTGGCCCCTGGTGACGTGCCCAGGTCGCGTGGCAGAGCTGTCCTCGGGTCCGTGCTTTAAGAAGAGCCTTATGATTTTAAGCACTTGGCGTCGGGCTGCTTGATTCCTGTCGAGCCCACGGCAGGTCAGGGAGCAGCAGGAGTCTCAGCTCACACCCGGGGTGGGGGGAACAGCACGCCGACCTACAGCAGAGAGCGAGCCGCCGGGCCCCCCAGCAGCCATCCGAGCCGCCGGGCCGGAGGGCACGCACTCGGTGCTCCCACGGGGAGGGAACACCCACGCTCATGCACACCCTGGGCCCATCGACCAGCCCTTCCCTCTGCCCTCGGGTGTGCGGCGTCAGGCCTGGAATCCACCGAGTCAACAGGCTGTTGGCGGAGGAACAATTCAGCTCTGTCTTGGAAGCACGAGTGCGAGGTGTGAGATTTGGAGATGCTTGCAGCCGAGGGGAGGGGAGGACAGAGAGAGAGGGAGAGAAGAGGGTGCAGGGTGGAATCAGGCCAGCCAGCCTCCCTCTGCTCTCCCACAGCCCCTCCATGTGACTGGGTGGGTCACTTCTGCCTTGGTTTCCCCACTTGTTGTGTGGGTGTAAAGCCCCTTCCTCAAATGGGGTTGGAGGGTTGTGTGAAAACTGCAGATCCTAGAAATCCCCTGAGAAAAGGTGCTTTAGAAGGGCAGAATATTTTTGCTAGAACTGTGTCTCTTGGGGGGGAGCATGTTTACACATGCATTAATGCACTTTACTTAATGTGCATTAAATCTAGTACCTCCATTGTGACGTACTAGGACAATGCACATTACCCTGTCTTCATGCTCATGAACTCTCCTAAGCTCAAGTGGTTTGCTCGTATTTTTTAAGCCCCAAAGCGCACGTCCACACATGCCCTTTCATGCGCATTCACCTATTTTAATGCGCATGAACTAAATAGTACATTTTTAGTGATGATTTAATGTGCGTTACAATAAGCAAATGCACGTGAAAGTGGACGTGCCCTTTGGGACTTGAAAATACGAGCAAACCCCTTGAGCGTAGGAGAGTCTGTTGCCGTTAGAAATAGCAATTCCCCTGGGAGCAGCAGTCAGTCCCTGTCTGACTTTCACTTTGAGACTGGTGGTTAGGAGAAAGCATGGCTGTCTAGGGAAAGCTTTCTGCTTCTACTGCCTGCATTTGCAAGGGCCTAAGGGTGCACACGTGCAACGTATTTATACCAGTGTAACTTCTGTCAGCCTGTCCGTGGATGTAAGTTATACCAGTGTCCGGTGGTGGACAGATCAGGTGCCTTCGGTGACCACTATTGCAGCCACTTGCCACAAGGCGCCGCGGGGTTGGGAATAGTTGGAGCAATCCCAAAACGGAACAAGTGACAGCTATGTAGAGCTGTGTCATTTGCCCCCTCGGCATTTACACCAGCGAAAAAGCCAGTTGCATCCATGAAAACGTGTGCGCCGTGTATGTGATTTGCCTAAGCTGTCTGAGAAAGACACTTGATGTTGGCCCAGGAGTTGTTACGGCCCCCATCTCTTCCTGATCGGTTGCTCTCTGGCACGCCAACCATCCTGAAGGATACCAAAGTGCTTTATGGATACGTAGCCTGTTGTTCCCTTGCCACACACACCGAAATGCAGCTGTTTCTGGTGTAGAGGAACGCAGCAGCTATTTACCAGTCAACAGCTGGCTCCATTTGGGTGGGTTGCATGGCAAGCCAGTCACGATTCTGGAGATGGAGTCTTGGCCTGGTTTTGTCCCTCATATCAAATGATGGCTTCTCCACCGCTTAATGACCCCAGACCGGGACATCCTAATGTGCCCATTGTCTCCCTTATGCCTCACTGGGTGCATCTACATGTGCATTTACTGTGCAATAAGTTATTGCACGGTAAGTGGAATAGGCCGGTATCTACAAGTGCAGGCGTTAAAGCGCATTAATGTTGCGTGTGGTTTGACTTGGAGCTAAAGTTAGTCCTAAGACAGTAACACTGCGTGTGTGGACTGCGCAGTAAGGCATCTACATGTGTCTTACTGCACAGTAATTAATTGGGCATAAATTTGATACCTGCATCATGCAGGTATCCAATTTACACTCAAGTTGACATAAGCCACCATATTTACTGCACAGTACAGGCATGCACGTATAGATGTGTGCCCATATTGTGCAGTGATAGTGCACGTGTAGACGTGCCCACTGAAAGGGCACATTTGAAGCCCCAGATCTGTGACTTCCAGTGGGCTGCAAAGAGCAGAGGCAAGAAACATGCTGCCCCTTCTGTTGTGGAACTCACTTCCAGCACCTGTCCCACGAGGATGCTCGACCAGTGCAACCTCCCAGAGCAGCTGCTGGAAGGGCACACCAGGTCAAGGGTTATAGTCGAGCCGTGACACTGCTGTGGCCTGTTAAAGGCCAGCGGTGACTACGCCCTGTGATTCTGTGACACCTTGCAGAACCTGGTTAGCAGCCTCCCTGCTTGCAAATGGGAAGAGTCGCCACGACCATTTCATGCAATTGCTCCCGGTGGGGTCAACAAGGGCAAAACATATACCAGGTTGCTTTAAGATGAAGTATCACTTATTTCTGGATAGGATTAGGTGAAGCATAGACAATGAGGGCAGGAAGGGGCCTCAGGAGGTCATATCGAGTCCAACCCCCTGCTCCAAGCAGGACCAGCCCCAACTACATCATCCCAGCCAAGCCATTGTTCAGCCAGGTCTTCAACACCTCCAAGGATGGAGACTGCACCACCCACCTAATGAGAGAGTTTGTCCTAACATCCATCCTCAACTTCCCTTGCTGCAGCTTGAGCCCATTGCTCCTTCTGTCACCTGCCCCCACTGAGACCAGCCCAGCTCCATCCTCTTTGCAGCCCCCCTGCAGGGAGGTGAAGGCTGCGATTCAATCCCCCTCGGTCTTCTCTTCTGCAGACTCAATCAGCCCATTTCCATCAGCCTCTCCTCACCAGTCAAGTCCCCCAGCCCCACAACCACTTTCATTGCCTGAGGGGATGCCTGCCCCAATGGG
The DNA here is from genome assembly GCF_000455745.1 of Alligator sinensis. Classification (NCBI taxonomy): domain Eukaryota; kingdom Metazoa; phylum Chordata; order Crocodylia; family Alligatoridae; genus Alligator; species Alligator sinensis. The sequence continues at coordinate 68,831 of NW_005842519.1, forward strand.
GCTAGACTTGATGGACCAGGGTTCATAGATTCATACATGTTAGGGGCAGGAAGGGATGTCTCAAGATCATCAGGTCCAGCACCGCCCCACACTTGGGCGGGAAAGACTGCTGCGGTCAGATGACCCCAGCACGGTGAGTGTCCAGATGTTTTTGACGTGTCCCTCCCTGTCCTCGCCTTTTTTTTATTATTATTTTTATTATTATTTATTTTATATAAATATATATAGATATAACAATATTTTAATATATTTATATATTTATTATATAAATGTATATAAACATATTTATATATTTTTATTTTTATTTATGTATATGAATAATAAAAATAAATACAAATAAAAATGATATTTATATAAATAAATTATATTAAAAATGTATATTTTTTTAAAAATATATTTTTATTTTGTTTTATAACTGCTGATCCAAGCCATGCTCTGAGACCCAACAGGCTCGTAGCATACAGGTCTGCTAGCCCTTTAAATCCAAGGAGCTTCCTTCCGCAGCGTGGATCCGTGGCTGGAACTACTTAAGTTAATAGAGCGGTTAGGCAAGACCTAGTGCTGGATGTACTGTCATCGGGCAGGATGCCTTTTACTACCCCAGAGACGGAGAGTACAGTAGTGGCTTTCTGTGGCTTGGAGCCTCTTTCTTGTGTGCGGCTAACACAATTACCGCAAGGCCGGCGTGTGGAGGTTTCTCTATTGCAAAGCCTCAGCCCGGGGCAGGGGGGGTCGATGTTCTTCAACAAGGTATTACTCATCCTGTACTTTAAAGCAAACAGTGTGGAAAGCACAGGCCCCTTGCAAAGGCCAGGTAGGAATGCCAGAAATTCATCTGAACCGAGCCCACTTGAAAAGTGCCTGCGACCTCTGGAAAGTCATGGGACCTGAAGCCTCAGTCAGTCCCACGTGATGAATTGGGGAAAGCAAGAAATGTGTCTAAAGAGGGAGGGGAAAAAAGTGGAATTCTGTTTTTTAAAAAAAAAAGCCAGTTGCTGCCTCTGGTGAGGGCTTCACTGAGGGAAATATAAAATAATCAAGCTTGGGTTTGATATGCTGGCACCTGAGAGCTTATAGACAGCAGGCAGTTGAGGGGAATCGGGACCACTGTTGGTATTAAGTCTCTTCAAGGACAAGAAGCATCCCAGGGCATCAACCTGGGGTGGGTTTTTTTTTATTAGTTGAAGACCCGGCTAGACAAAGTTTTGGCTGGGATGATGAAGTTGGGGCTGGTCCTGCTTGGAGCAGGGGGTTGCACTAGATGTGACCTCCTGAGGTCCCTTCCAACCCTCCTTGTCTGTGATTATGTGATTTTTAATAGCTGCCTTCATCCTCTTTGCAACCTCCCTGCAGGGAGTTGGAGCTGGACTGTCCTCAATGGTGGCAGATGACAGAAGGAGCAATGGGCTCAAGTTGCAGCAGGGAAAGTTGAGGTTGGATATTAGGAAAAAAAACAAACTTTCTCACGAGGAAGGTAGTAAAAATACTGAAACAGGCTATCCAGAGACATGGTGCAATCTCCATCCTTGGGGGTTTTTAAGACCTGGGTAGACAAAGCTTTGGCTGGGATGATGTAGTTGGGGCTGGTCCTGCTTGGAGCAGGGGGTTGCACTAGATGGGACCCCCTGAGGTCCCTTCCCACCCTCCTTGTCTGTGAGTTAAACTATCCATCAGCCTCATTCCTCCATGATCGGGGCATTTGGGGTCATGGCAGCAGAGAGGAGAAGGTCGCTTGCTGTGGCTGCACGGTTCTGAGTTTGAGTCTCGCCCTGCTAATGAACTCCTGCTGTGTGCTGCCCCGGTTGCAAAGGGTCTCTGGACAGTCGAGCTGGGGAGCTGAAGGCAGCCAGGGATGTGCTAGCCGCATCCTTCCCTTGCATGCATGGGCTAAGCAACCTGATGTGCTGTGTCTGCGTGGCCCGTTGGACTCGGACCCCGCAGCGTTTCATTGGCAGCGTCATTCCCTTGGGAACTTCATATAGTGCCTGCCCTTCTTGTGCAACCCACATGAATGCAATGATCCTCTGCCCCCCTTCATGTCTCGCCCATGCAGAGGTATGTGTCAAGCAAGGTCATCCTTGCCTGTTGGCTGAGATGATGGAGATCCCACCTTCAGCCTATCGTCCATAGAGCATGCTATTACACCCAGAGACTCGGCTCTGGTTTGGGATGCCTTCCCTGCCAATCTACTCCTTGATGCATGTCTGGAAGGTTTCCCGACTCTACATTTTATAGGATTTGGAGCTGCACTAGCCTAGAAAACCAAAGCTGCCCAGTACCGAAAGAGGCATATCCTTGGCAGAGCATCATCTTGCTTTGGAGAAAGCTGCCAGATGCACCTAATATGAGCGGAGGCCTATGTCTGGCAAGCACCTTTAATCCATGTCCTTTCAGTTGCCATTGCCCAGTCTGGGTCTGACCATGCTAGGATCGGAGCCAGAGCCTTGTTGAAGTCCGGACAACATGACGGCAGGGATGGGAGTTCACCTTCTTCCCCAGCAACCCCAGACTCGGGACCATGGAGGAGAGACCATCTCTCCAGAGGCAGCATAGCCCAGGCAGTGCTTCCTTTCTCCTCTTTCCAGCCCAGAGGTCCCATGCCAGCATCAGTGGTGAGTCCAGGGATGGTAGTAGCAAGCCATATTCGCATCTAATGGGGCCAAAAGGCTCCAGATTCAGCATCAGGTCATGCCCCCAACTTCATATGCCCCACAAGCCAAGCTGCATGCTTGACACCTCTGATCGAGGTCTAGGTGTAGAAGTATTTTTGTAAGAGCAATGAGTGTTTCTCCAGAGAAGGAGCTGCATTGGGCACAATGGTACCTGCAGCACCGTTTGGATAATTGATAGCAAATTTGCTCTCCAGCTCTGGGGAGACCTTGAAGTCAGATGGAGAATGCAAGAAGGAGCAATGCAGGAGCCTGGGCTGTCATCCTGGTCCTCCTGTCCTACTACCCAACCCTCAGCAAGCTTTTATTCCCCATCCTCTATAGCCTGCCAGCTCTTCAGGGCAGCCGTCGTACCATGCCTAGCAAGAAAAAGGATCCCACGTTTCAGCTGGGACCTACAGGGGCCACCGTTCTACAAATGAATAACAAAGTTTTACAAACCTAATTAAAAAAAAAAATCACAAATTTAAAAATGCATAAATATAATGCAGGAAAGGTTCGCATGATTACAGAAATGTGCATCTTGGGTACCAGCACTATATGGCCTGAGATTAATCCATATTTATAAGGTGCTGAAGAGTTTTTGAGTCCCAGCACAATGCTAATCCATAAAAAAAAAAAAAGACCAGTCTTGCACGTAGAAAGGCAATATGGTAATATTCCTGGTGACCAGATGGTTTACAAGGAATACGGTAGAGCAGTATGTGCGCTAGAAGCTCTGGGGGTGAAGGGGCAGAGCTGGCTTTGTTTTTGGGGGGTGGGAGGTATTTTGGGGAAGGGTTGTCTTGGTTGTTTCTTTCTTTTGTTGCTTGTGAAGAATGCAGAGATTTCCCAAATGCATTGAAAATGTCAAGCTCGTCCCTCTAAGAGAAATTCCCATAAAAAAATTGCTGATTTGGGTCCATCAACATATCTTAACTCCATTCCAACTTTATTTTTTCTGCTTTTCCTTCTTTTCTTGCACTGCTCCAATGTAATCCAGCATTTTAAACCATTTGGAACAAAAAGTCACTTCTAAATTAAACTTATTTATAATGCAATGTTTTCAATGTCAAAACAGGATGTTTCCACGCTGTCTCCATTTGTCTCCCCCACCAAAATAATAATCCCAGTGGAATGAACCTGGTTTTTGCAAATCCTTTCCATTTTGACAGGCGTATCCCAGTGCAGGACGGCTTTGTTGTAGCTTCTCCAGCCGGTTTTTTACAAGTCCCCTCAAAGAGGCTAGTTCCAATCTTGTCCTTGTTAATAGTGGCCATTTTCCAAAATGACATGAGTTTGGAGGGTCTCCGTGCAGTTACTGGTGGGCAGACTTTGCAAAACAACACTGGGGCCCAGCACCGTACCTAAGCCCTGGGTGAACTTTTTAGTATCACCCCCCTGCTTTGCTAGAGATAATAATGATGATGATAATAATTATTATTATTTTCACCATTTTGGGGCCCTCTTTCTGTCCGGGTGCTGGGCCATGCCTGTGTCTGTCCCTGCGTGGTGCCATTAGTCTCAGCAGAGACTTCACATCAGGAACATGAGCCTTCAAGCCTTTCACATTCCCATTTTTTTTCCCCCCAGACAAACTCATCCCCTATTTTTCCACCTGTGTAAAGGCAGAGCATTGGGAGGGGGAAGCGGATTAGCTAGAGAAGTTGCAGAGGTTCGGTCCCCTGCAGTCGTTGGCTGCAAACTGGACAAATGTTTGGCCTGGTTTAAACTGGGCTGCCCCTTCCTTCCTCTCTCCTGGTCTTGTTTCTCCATGATCCCATGGTCCTAATGCAGAAGGGTTTGTGTCGTTCACCCCGTTGTGATGGTAGAGAAACTTGAACGGTGCTTAAACAAAGAGGTGGATCTAACACATGCCCTAAACTGACTTGAAAGAGCAGGGGGAGAAAAAAAATCTGCTTTTCGCTGCAAGCGCCTTGAATTGATCCATTCTTTCTCAGCGCCTGCACCCAGACATCTGAGCGCACAGTGCACCTGGGTCTCATTTCTTCGCTGTGACCCACCCGTGCACTCCCAAGGTGAGAGGACCCTTCAGCACAGGGAAGTTTACAAGAGACTTAACAGCTGCTGTGATTATTCCTGAAAGCAAAGAAGCTGTTCTCTCGCTCCTAATCAACATGAATCTGGCAAGAGCCCGAGCGGAGCATCTGATGCTTTCCACATGTTGGCTAATCCCCGTATCCTATTTTACAATTGGAGGGCATTCCCGCTGCCTGTGCACCAGCCTGGCCTTTCTTTCTGTCCCTGCTCCAGCTCTCAGCTCTGCGCCTTCCCCGACGGTTGCTCGAGATGCCTCGGGGAGTCCTGCCCCGCCACTTCTGTTCAGCGTTTTGCTGTCACCGCTCCACGTCCTGCATGGAGGGGACGGACGTGCTGTCTCAAGTGCTTGGACTGAAGTCCTCCTGATCCTGGCAGCAAAGCAAAATCAATTTTCCCTTTAGTGGTTAGTTGTGCTGTTGATGCTCTTCCGCCTGCATCTGTTTCTGTTGCACGGTGCAGAGATGCTTCTCCTTATCATAGAAAATGCGGGTGTGAAGGGACCTCAGCGAGTCGCATCTAGTCCAACCCCCTGCTCCAAGCAGGATCAGCCCCAAATGCATCATCCCAGCCAAGGCTTGGTCTAGCTGGGTTTTAAAACCTCCAAGGATGGAGAGTCCACTGCCTCTCCAGTGCTTCACCACCCTTCCAGTGAGAGTTTTTCCTAATATCCAACCCCAACTTCCCTTGCTGCAGCTTGAGCCCATTGCTCCTCCTGTCATCTGTCCCTGAGCTGGTAGCACCAAGTAGCTGTTTTAATGGAAAATCCTCATTTTTCTGCAATAGGTCTGGTGGGGTTACTCTTTTCAGGCCTTGAAGGGATATCTCATGGTCCTAGTTCTGCATAGCGCTTAAAGTATATGCCTATGTTGATCCCTAGTGGCAAAAATCATCAGTCCCAGTCACTTGCCTGGGAGTGGAACAAGTGCTTGAGCCTTTACTTGCAGGCTCATCTAGAAGGTGTAACACCAGTGATTTGGCCCGTAATTTCCAAACCCAGCTGCCAAAAGTGAGGCTCTTAATGGCTTTACTGAGGCAGCTTAATAAATGCAATGCCGAGTTTCAAGGTACTGAGTATTTAAAATCTCCAATGTATTCCCACCCTGTCTGTAGTGGGGCCCACAGCTGGACACAGGACTCCAGATGTGGCCTCCCCAGTGCTGAGTAGAGGGGAAGCATCACTTTCCTTGAGCTGCTGGCAGTGCAATCCAAGATGTCATTAGCTTTCTTTGCAACAAGGGCAAAAAGGTCAAATAAAAGAGTTAATACAGCCCTTTGTAGGAGAAGGTGTAGAGACTGCAAAGTGTCTTCTCTGGACGCTTCTTCCCAGACCGGGGTGCTCACAACCAATATTCCTCAGCCAGGATATTGCAGATGTGATCCTCCAATAATTAAATGCTATGTATTACCCAGTGCATGAGATGGAGACCAGGCCATGCAAGAGACAGCAAAGGCATCCTCACATCTCGCGAATGCAGGCTTGGAAGCAGTTCACGAATGAAGCAAAGCTAATCTCTTGCCTCGTGCTTGTAACCTAGACTCCAACCAGGTCATGCATCCTGCACACCCAAAAACAGAGGCCAAATCTATCCTTGGTGTAATTCCAAGAGTTATAATGGGGGAGGACTGGGCCCATTTCTTACTTGGACAATGGTGCAAAGTACCTTTCAGCACTTCATTCAAATATGGCCTTTGGAGAAGGGCCACTTGACCCACTGCAGCTTGGGTGGAAGAAACGAGAGCTACTTCCCAGCCTTCAGCAATGCACCACAGCACTGCAGGGAAAGATGTGACAGAAACAATTAGTGTCACAAATTAAAAACGGAGGGGAGACAGGATTGCACACATTTGGATGGAGCTGTGCTCTTGGGGCAAATACTCTTGCAAACATGCCCTTGGGATGCTTCCTTCCGACAAGGGTCCCGGCTTTCGCCTTTACTCCTCTTGTGAAGGATGCTGGGGAACATCCTGGCTTCTCTGAAATCCATGCTAAAACTCCCATTGATTGCATTGATCCATTATGAACAGCAGCAAAGCATCTGTTGCCTCCTCCCAGAGGCACTCGGTTGGCATTAATGGAAGAAAACACATAAGGCAACAAGAATTTACCCACCACATCTCTAAGTAAAGGTCTTAAATGTGGGCATTTAAGCACCTAAATAATCCTTGCCCTGTTTTCAAAGGTTCTTAGCACCCAGAAAATTCACTGGAGTGAGGGCAGTGGAGGATAACAAAAATGTTTGCATGGTTGGGGGACACGACTGGTGAGGAAATGGGCTGATTGAGTCTGCAGAAGAGAAGACCGAGGGGGATTGAATAGCAGCCTTCACCTCCCTGCAGCGGGGCTGCAAAGAGGATGGAGCTGGTCTGGTCTCAGTGGGGGCAGATGACAGGACAAGGAGCAATGGGCTCAAGCTGCAGCAAGGGAAGTTGAGGTTGGATATTAGGAAAAACTTTGTCTGGAGGACGGCGGTGAAGCACTGAAACAGGCTGCCCAGAGAGGTGGTGCAATCTCCATCCTTGGAAGTGTTTAAGACCCAGGTAGACCAAGCCTTGGCTGGGATGATGTAGTTAGGGCTGGTCCTGCTTGGAGCAGGGAGTTGCACTAGATGTGACCCCCTGAGGTCCCTTCCAGCCCTCATTTTGTATGATTTTATGATTTTTATGCATAGCACCGGATGTTCAATATAGAAAATCTTGGCTAGAAAATTGCATTCTGCCTCCCAAAATTCCTCCCCCTGCTACAATTGGATACAGTTCGCCATGATAAATGACCACTTGCTTGCTCATGCAAGAAGCAACTGAATTTCGGCAGATAAAGTTTTGTTGTCATGAGTATGTGTGTGGATAGGCATGAGGATGGATGGAGAGACACCGGTAGAGAAATTGGATATATGGATGGAAGTGTCTTGATCGGTCCGAAATGCGGTTATTTATTACTTGGGTGACATTTCTTACTGAGCTCGTACTGGGGGGTTGGACTTCATTCATAGTGTTTTTGCCCCAGATGTTCGACAGAGCCCTTGCAATAATGCTGGCCGGCTTCCCCTTTTTTACCTTCCCAGTGAATTATGGCCCTACAGTTTTTTTGCTCTGTAAAGCCCGAAACCTCAGAGTTCATGGGGAGTTTAGTATCTCCACGCAGCAAAACTGCATGGCCAATGTGTTTAGCTCCAGCTGTGCTTATCGCAGGAAGCAGCTTTGCAGCTGAGCCCAATGGCGTTAGCTTATCGAGACAGACAGAAAGCACTTTCTTCTGCAGAGAAGAAAGGCATGCAACACTCAACGGTGGAGGCTTCTCTCCGTATTTTTCTTTTTCTTCTGCAACCATCAGAAACCTCTGGCAGATCCCTCCGCGCCATGCAGCCCGATCAGGGTTAACCAGAAAAAAGCAGCTCAAGTCAATGGGGAAAAGTTCCCCTCCGCTTTACAAGGTTTCCTGTGGTTTTCAAATGCAGCAATTACATTTTATTCTGTGCCGTTTGCACTTTGCTCTCAAGGTGGAGAAGCCGCAGGTTTTGTGCGTGCGCTGGTGTGCACATGTGCAAAAAAGGAGCTCATAAAAGGGAAGTGTGGTATGAGTGTGACACCAGACAGCTCTGCACATTTTGTTCCATGCATGCCTGGGAGATTTGGGAACTTTCGGTTCTTTTTTTCCCGTCGGTATGGCGTTCTGCCGGTGCTTTTCTAATGGGGGGATGAGAATCCCTCTGCGCAGAATTGCATAGCAGGTCAGCTGCAAAACCCAGACTGGGACGTAGGTTTTGTGCTTCATGCCCTGTCCGCTGGGCCTTGCTACTAGGAGTGAAGCAGCAGCATGTGGTTGAATGAGAGTGAAACCACCACGCGCCGTGATACTGTAGTCAGGTGAAAATCCAGGGCACTCATCATACTTCATGACTATTTGAATGAAAGGATTCATTCCCTTAGGCTGTTAAACGCAGCTTCAGTCCTTGCACTCAGATATACAAGCATAGCTCTCATTTGCTTTCACTAGAAGACGTGCGTCTGTGGCTAATTTCTGTCCTTGCAAGGCATGCAGAATTCAAGATGAAACCCGCAGGAGCCGAGGGCAGGTACTCGAGTGCAGCAATCAGCCCCGTTTGGGATGCTCCTCAGCCAAAGGTGCTAGGCAAATAGATAGAAGGAGAGAAGAGAAGACCGAGGGGGACTGCAACTCCTCCCTGCCGGGGGGCTGCAAAGAGGATGGAGCTGGGCTGTTCTCAGTGGTGACAGATGACAAGGAGCAATGGGCTCAAGCTGCAGCAAGGGAAATCGAGGCTGGATATTAGGGAAAACTTTCTCATGAAGAGAGTAGTAAAGCACTGAAACGGGCTCCCCAGAGGGGTGGTACAGTCTCCATCCTTGGAGGTGTTGAAGACTCAGGTAGACAAAGTCTTTGCTGGGATGATGTAGTTGGGGCTGGTCCTGCTTGGAGCAGGGGGTTGCACTAGATGTGACCCTCTGAGGTCCCTGCCACCCCTCATTTTCTACAATTTGATGATAAGTAGTGACTGCCTTTGTCCAGGCTGTGGACAGTTGTTGGGGCTGGTGTCTGTGAAGGGGCTGAGCCCTCCAGGCCAATGCACTTCTGCAAGGAACAGCTAAATCTGGAGGGGAGTTCTGGGGGAAGTTAATGCTAACGAAGGTATCAGCAGCCCCAAGATGGCATGGCTGTGGGTCTGTCTCCTGAGCTGATGGCAGGGGAGCAAGGCTTGCGGGAGTGTGAGCTGTGTTGGAGCAAGGTCGTCTTGCAAAGGAGTCCCTCTGTAGTATGAGGAAATGTACTGTTAAGGGCTAATTAAAGACAAATTAATGCCTAGAAAGGGCTTGAGATCATTGGCTGAAGGCTGCAGTGTCCTCTTATTCACCATGCCTGCTAACGTGCAGGATACCCGTTGCAATAATAGGCAACCTGCTACAATTAACCAGCTCTGGCTACGAGACTGGGAACCAGCGTGTCCGGTGACTTGTTGCAAGGTGCCGATAAGCTGATTGCAATGCGGATCCATGACATCTCTCACCTTGCTGTGGGGAGTAGCAAAGAGCAGGGTCTGCGAAGGGGCTGAAGTTAATTAATTTTCGTTTCCATCTGAAGATATTACTCGTGGTGTTTCATAACTCCGTGTGTTCTTTACTTAGCCTTTCAAATCTCGAGGGATCACCTATGACAAATTGGAGTACTCTGGTGAACCAATCAACCCCCTCTCCCCATTTTGTGTGTGTGTGTGTTAAAGATGAAAGATTTAATATGCAATAATGTTTTGTCTAAATTCTTGTGGAAATAGCTTATGACCTTTCATAGAGCAATGTGGTTTCAGCTTTCCGGTAAGAGGGCTCCCAGCTAATGATTTAGCTCTATTTTCTAATAAATATTTGGCAAGAGACAACCGCTCT
>NW_005842519.1:78943-85906 GCF_000455745.1 Alligator sinensis
TATCCTTTGTCATTAGGGACCTATTATTTATGACTCAGAAATGAATCATTAGGCTTGGCAAACAGCAAATTCTTTGTGGCCAACATATTTTTCCACTCGGTAGCAGAGTACGCTTGTAAATTCTTCCTAAAAATTACCATTAAAGTATCTCCAAACAGGCTCTCCCCCACTCCGCCATAAATTCTCTCCACTTTGGTGACTACTGGTGGTCTTGCCAGCCTCAGGAAATAGGGTTTCTTTTTTGTTCTTAGCGCCTTTCACATTTCCTTCCAGCTAATTATGCTTTTATTTAATAAGGTAAATGGGTTTTGTTTTCCTTACCGTCTCCTTTTTACAGCATGAAATATTTCCTACTAATGGAGCCTTCCTGCCTTCTGTATTCGGGTTAACTGGAGACTTCATAGAAATTAAAGATGGAAAAGATCATGCGCTTATGCTGAAGAGGGGCAGCAAGATGCTATCACTCTACTAAGGACATCTGAAAGTCATGGCATGGTAGAGCATGATAAAAGACAGTGGACACAAAATCCTTCAGGGGGTAGATTTATCTCCAACAATTCAAAAGTGGTGTGAAAAGAAAATTGCTGGGTAATCCGTCCGATCCTTTGATAATGAGCGATTGTTGTAATCTGTGGGCGTGTACACACATAGTTAAGTCGCCTTATTTAAGTCAGCTTAGTAAGTCAATTTATCTAAGTCAACTTCAGTTAAGCCATGTCAGAGCGTACACACATGCAGCTCCTTGACATGGTAGCAGCCATCTTGTGAGCACAAGTCAACTCCAAAGCTCATTCTCTTGTGTTGTATTTAAGTCGACTCTGCTCCACATGTGTATATACGCTCTGACAGTTAAGTCGATTTAAAAAAGTTAAGCCGGCTTAACTGTCAGAAAGTTAGTATGTGTGTACACACCCTGGTTGTGTCTGCACGAGACTTATTCTACCGTGCATTAGCACATCATGGCAAAAGCCATGCTATTGCGCTAATGAGCGGTAGAATGAGTCTACTGTTATTAGTCTACCTATTAGTCTCAAGAATTAGTCAACCCATTATTACATGCACTAAACCTAATATACCATAACTATGGCACATTAATGCGCATGTAGACATACTCCCTGTATGCATGGGGAGGGGCGTTTCTTCATGAAACATGTCGCAAAGGATGCATGATCCCCCCGCTGCGTAGGGTGATAAAATGAGAGATTTCTTGGCTGCCGGGTTGGTTGTTTCCAGATCCGAATTCTCCCTACGGGTAGCTCCAGGAGATTGTTTCATGCCAGCCTGACTTTGGAACTGAAGTTTGAGGGTGTTTTGGATCTAGGGTTTGCCTTTAGGGAAAGTAAGACTTGACCCGAAGTGATGGATGGAGTTTCAAAAAGGCAAGGTACATTTTTTGCAGCTTGCTTACCTGGTTTTGCCTGCAACCTGAACAAACATGTCAGGAAGCCATGCTTTCTTGGGATTTCTGGACAGAAAGCAGGGAGCAAGAATGTCAAAAACTCTCAAAAGAAAAACATGTGCCTGTGAGATTTCCAGCCTTGTTTTGAAGACTCGGAGAGCTGAGATTAAGCTTAGGATGAGTGTCCAAACTCATGAGGAGGGTCACAGATTGTGAGGCCAGAAGGGAGCATTAGATCATCTGCTCTAACCTCTTTGTCGAATGGCAATTGCATCCAGTGAGCCCTGTTTTTAAGCCTAATAACTTGTTTTGATGAACCAGATCTTCCAGAAAGGCATCCAGCCTTGATCTGAAGACTTGGAGAGACAAAGAATGTACAGCTTCCCTTCCGAGTTAGTTCCAGCAGTTAATCACCCTTCCTGACTCTGCCCTCTGCCCTTCTTCTTGCTACTTTCTCTTCCCTCTTTCTAAGGTAAGTCAAGCCTGGTACCTTCCCTTTTACCCATCATCCTCCATAACAAAGACACTTTTGGTCAAGTTAGTGTTTCTTGTTAGTATAGCAGTGAGTATCCCTGTTTCTCATGTGGGAGACCAGGCTTTGACTCCCCGACCGGGAGGCTCCCTTTTTCTGAGCATCTTTGTAGGGTAAGGAGCTGCAGCCCCTTTGAGGCAAGAGGCATCAATTTAAAGGAAATGGGTGCAAGGTTCAAATCAGAAGTAGCTCGTGCATCTGATCACTATTCTGTTTTGCACCACAATGAGGGACCCTCAAGGTAGATCCATGCTGGAGAGGTGCCCATTACTGGAGAGGTGACTGGTATCAGCAAATTCACCTGTACCGTGAATGTTTGTACACTTCATAGACTTCATATAGACGTTAGGGCAGGAAGGGACCTCACAAGATCATCGGGCCCAGCCCCCTGCCCAAGGGGCAGGAAGTCAGCTGGGGTCACATCACCCCAGCAAGGTAAGCATCCGAATGTTTCTTAAAGGTATCCAGTGCAGGTGCTTGCACCACCTCTGTGGGGGAGTCTATAGAAGCAAGAAAGAGGCTTTATCCACCTGGAAGGCCCGAGCCCCCATTTTGCAGAAAACTTAATCAATATTTAATCTAAAACACATGCATACATGTAAGCATGTCCCACTAACATCAAGCTAAGCTTTTGTCTGCTCTGGGTGCTAAGGGTATAATATTTGCTCCTGCATGTATTGGAGAAATACTGATCTTTTAAGGCATCTTGATCGTGGTCATTTGGAATGTCTGCCTTTTTAGGTGCTTGTTACCTTCTAAGGAGCACCTGATACCTAAGAAAGGGCTGAGGGAAATGGGCTGATTGAGTCTGCAGAAGGGAAGACTGAGGGGGATTGAATAGCAGCCTTCACCTCCCTGCAGGGGGGCTGCAAAGAGGATGGAGCTGGGCTGTTCTCAGTGGGGGCAGATGGCAGGACAAGGAGCAGTGGGCTCAAGCTGCAGCAAGGGAAGCTGAGGTTGGATATTAGGAGAAACTTTCTCACAAGGAGGGTGGGGAAGCACGGGGACAAGTTACCTAGAGAGGTGGTGCAGTCTCCATCCTTGGATGTTTTAATGACCCAACTTGACAAAGCCTTGGCTGGGATGACGTAGTTGGGGCTGGTCCTGCTTGGAGCAGGGGGTTGCACTAGATGTGACCTCCTGAGCTCCCTTCCAGCCCTCATTTTCTATGATGAAGAATTCTTTAGGTCTAGATGGTTATTAGCCAGTGATTTATTTTCTAGGATTGAGAAAGGAAAGTGAAGTCAAGTTGCCTGTTTTTTGCCTTTGCTCCCTGCGAGCGCTCTGTTGAGTGTGTTCATTGGTTATTGCTCACAGAAATGCAGGTATTTTACAGGAATGAAGAGAGAAACCAGACCTAAACACAGTGTTCATCTTTGCATTTCATTTTTCTAAATTCATACATATTCCTCTTCATCCTTCATCTGGTGGGAAATGAAAGCAGTTCTCTTGGGAAGACTCTTGGTGGCCTCATGAAATGTTTCGGTGGTGATGTTGGTTCGTATCCAAAGCATGTGGCCAACACTTTCAAGGCTATCCAAATGACTTGTGGAGTGGCTAGAAAACTGTGCAGGCCTGGCCAATCTGGAAAATGAGGGACTGTGGAGAGAATTCATTTGTGCAATGTCGAAGGCAGCAGGGCTCTGATCCAGGGGCAACGCAAGAAGCAAAGAATTGAAGCTGCAAAAGAGAGAGGGTCGAGAAATATTGGGAAATAGTTTTAACGGCACTCTCTAAGCCAGGAGAAAATGGGTCCTGAGAAGGTCAGCCACAGATAAAACACTCACAATTTAGAGTAGCAAGGCTCTCTCCAGAAAGGGCAAGCAATGAGTAGCAAGAGCAATGAGCAGAGATGGTGGCAATTTTTCCTTTGTCCTTGACGAAAAATGGCTTTTAGGTGGGCTTTTTTGGGGAAGGGGGGACTGTTTCCTTCAACATCTTTCTTGGTTTCCATTGTAGAAACTATTTGTGTTGGTTTAAAATAGTGGGGGAAAGAGCAGGATTTTTTTGATGTTTCAACAAAAACCCACAAAAATTAAAAGAAAAATGTGGACTGAAATGGGGAAAATGCCTTCCCCCCCATTTTTCTTGGGGGTGGGAGGGGGCACTGCTATTTCTTGCTTAGCTCTAAACAAAGGCCAAGATTATTTAGACACAGGAATAGCTCCGGTCCATCCAGTCCTGTGTTCTCTGACAGTGGCCTGTATCAGAGGGAGGTGGAAGACACCTGAAGTAGGCAGTGATGGGATGTGACCCCCTCGGAGGAAAAATCCCTTCCTGACTGTTATGAATTACAGGTTGCCCTGAATCTGGAAGGTTTATATTTTCCCCCAAATTCTAATTTGTTTCAATATATACTATTATAGCTGTGGCAGTGCATTGGGAAGGCCTCACTCTTTTTCTACAACACGCCTCAAGTAACTCTTGGCATTTTGGACATTGTTCCTTCTACACATGGGTGAAGTGATGATTCTGGGGGGTCCTTTGGTCAACGGTTGCCTGTGCATGCAGGCTGAAGTGATGATTTGGGGGCTCCTTTGCTCAACGGTTGCCTGCAGATGCAGGCTGAAGTGATGATTTGGGGGCTCCTTTGCTCAACGGTTGCCTGCAGATGCAGGCTGAAGTGATGATTTGGGGGCTCCTTTGGTCAACGGTTGCCTGCGGATACTGGTGGCTGGATTCAGACCAGGAGGCTGCTTTCAATAGGATGTTCCTGTTACAGCTCTGAATCATCTTGTTCTCCATGAAAATGCCAAATCCTGCCCAGGTCTTGACCTCAATGAATCTTGAGGCACAGGGTTTCGTGGGCTAATGACGACAATTTTCTGGAAATGGCTATTATTTATCCTTGCTGTAGTACCGTTGAATGAGGCTTTACACATTAAGAAGGCCGCTCCTCTCTGAGGGCTTCCACTTCACCAAACGAGATTGAGGATAGCACAAGCTTGACGCTACCGTTCCTTATCTGCCTTTGCGCAGCAGCGTGGCGGCTTACAGATGAGAATGACCGCACAAGGGCTGAGCTTGATTGTTATAAAAATAAAAACCATCCTGCCTTTGCCAAACCTGCGCATATAACTTGAAGTGAACCCAAACTGAACCTTATTTGAGGTTTGACAAAGTTTGGATAACCTTTTCCCTCCCTATATTTTTCTCTGTTACCTCTATGCCTTCCAGGGCAGGCCGGCAATGTAAGTCTGCATGCCAAAATGCTGCAAACAAAAGAAAAAAAAATCTCTTCTCTGGGGTATTCCTGGGCTGCTTAGAAGCTGAAACTGCTTAACATCTTGGGGCTGCAGTTATGCCATCTCACAATATTGACAGTTAAAAAAAGGGGGGGGTTTCTTTCAGGGACTCAGTTGAATTGCATCCATGCTAAATCCCAGAGAACTGTCCTTGCTACTCACAAAGACATTTTCATCCTTCATTTAGCAATGCAACAAAGCCAGGGATGGTTGTGACACCCCACGTCCATGGCATGAAAGGAGGGATGCGGATCTATCAATACTGGTCGAGGTGGAGTCATTTCTAGCCTGGAAGTAGTCAACTATTTTGGACCTCCAAAGCTAGGAGCAGTGACACTCAAATCATTCACTTGCAGCAGACTTGGGAGATGTGTTTCTAAGAGAAGTATTATCTTCCTCATTTCTCTGCCCAAAATCACCTTGTTCCTCCAGTACTGTCATGCTGTCACTGCTTGACTCCTGCTTTTCTCCCAGGGATGACGGCCTGGGCATCCTCTCCTCCCAGAAGTGCACGTGGCCAGGGTTTCCTAGCAGCTAACATAGCACTGATGACTAAATGATCGTGATGTTGGTAGAAGCTGCTGGCATGGCCAGCCCTGGAGACGCAAGTCCTGTCCCCGAAACAGGTACAATACAAGGCAAGCTCCCCCTGCGCTCAGAGAGGTGCGACCCACCTTTTATCTCCATGGGGAATCATTTCTAAAACCTACCCGTGAAAGCGTGAATGACTGTGCTAATAACTCTTCCCCTCAACACAAGGGACTTCTTCTTCTTCTTCTTCTTCTTCTTCCTTCATATGACTGATATAGATACAGAACAGCAACTACAATTTTACATTGAGGTGGCTGAGCCAGACCATGGCATCAGGAGAAGCAGCATGTATCCCTGCAATACCTCCTTCATCTGTGTGGATTGGGCATTGAGTCGTTATATGTACCATGGTCTGTTCTGGGTGACAGCTAGAAAATTTCTCATTTTCCATTCATGCAGCAAGTATCTGCATCTCCCATGGTTTGTGCAGTTATGGTTTAGAGTTGCCCATGAGTCAGTCTCACCTCCATCCTTGGCAAAGTCTTTGAAAAAATTATCAAGGCTCACATTTGCGAGAGCCCGGCAGGACAAATTATGCTGAGGGGAAACCAGCACGGGTTCGTGGCAGGCAGATCATGCCTGACCAATCTAGTCTCTTTTTATGACCAGGTTACGAAACGCCTGGACACAGGAGGAGGGGTGGATGTCGTATACTTAGACTTCAGGAAGGCCTTCGATACGGTATCCCACCCCATACTGGTGAACAAGTTAAGAGGCTGTGACTTGGATGACTACACAGTCCGGTGGGTGGCGAATTGGCTGGAGGGTCGCACCCAGAGAGTCGTGGGGGATGGGTCGGTATCGACCTGGAAGGGTGTGGGCAGTGGGGTCCCGCAGGGCTCGGTCCTTGGACCGATACTCTTCAATGTCTTCATCAGCGACTTGGACGAGGGAGTGAAGTGGACTCTGTCCAAGTTTGCAGATGACACAAAGCTATGGGGAGATGTGGACATGCCGGAGGGCAGGGAACAGCTGCAAGCAGACCTGGACAGGTTGGACAAGTGGGCAGAAAACAACAGAATGCAGTTCAACAAGGAGAAATGCAAAGTGCTGCACCTAGGGAGGAAAAATGTCCAGCACACCTACAGCCTAGGGAATGAGCTGCTGGGTGGCACGGAAGTGGAAAGGGACCTTGGAAGCCTAGTGGACTCCAAGATGAACATGAGTCGGCAGTGTGACGAAGCCATCAAAAAAGC
>NW_005842519.1:86334-93481 GCF_000455745.1 Alligator sinensis
TGCCTATGCAGGGGTTCGGACTCGATGATCTATTGAGGTCCCTTCCGACCCTAACATCTATGAATCTATGAACTTTGCAGGAAATCAAAGCCAGGGACCTTCTGCATTGGCGGGCCGGGATGCAGGCAGCGCATCGGCACTCTTTGTCCCGGGTTTGACCTCTGAGTCCGTGTTTTCTTGTTGTTTTCCACTGCTGTTTGAAATGCAGCCCTGCCTCTCCGTGCGTTGAAATAGAAGCCAGTTGGACGGGCTGTTCCAGAGAGGACCCAAGGGGACCGGCACATTATTTCGGTATTGTTTGCACTTGCGATCAGACCCAGCATCCGCCCACAAGCTGGAAGCGCTTCCTCATTGATGCCGCTTTCCTTTTTTGCTTCTTTCCCCCCTCTCCTCTGGTGGAAAAAAATCTGCTGGTTATTAATCATCACCAGAAAGTTGGGCTTTCAGCAGCACTGAGTTGTCTAGCTCGTGTCCAGAGACACTGACATTGCAAAGCGAGCTGGTATCTTGAGAACAAGACCTTGAGCCTCTGCAAGTGATGGTCTACCAGGGGGCCTGGAGAGGCTTTCCTGGGTGCACACCGAGGGGTGCAGATCCACACCAATCCATAGCATCAAAAGCATTGTGACCTGCTGGAGGCTTGCTGAGGTCTTTGCAAGAGAAGGATTGCTCTGGTCATTGTCCGTAGTCAAAAAAAACAAGTGAAAATTAAGCTGGCATGTTCCCTAGGGTGCCTCTAGGCCAGTGGCACTCAAACTTTTGGCCCCTCGGGCTAGGTGAATGGGGTGGGGTTGGTCTGTAGGCTGGATCAGACCATGCATGGCAGCATCGGGCCCTGTGCTGCCTCCACCCTGCAGCCCTATACCTCCTCGACCTGGTGCTGCAAAGTGGGACTCGACCCTGGGGATCCTATTGCCTCTGCCCAGCTTCATGCTCTGGGGCTGAGTCCCATGTTGCCCCGTGCACCCCATCTAGCATGCAGGACTGCATGTAGCCTGTGGGGTTCCCCATGGGCTGGATGATGGGGCACCAGGGGCTGGATCTGGCCATGTGCTGGGGGTTGAACACCCCTGCCTAGTCTGACAAGGGGGGATCTTGAATATAAAAAGATTGAGAACTACTGGCCTATGCAAACAGCTCAGCTCCTTACCACACAGTTCTTGGTATCAAACCCCTGGCCTGATGATAGCAGGGGCTCTTTGCCGTGCTCAGCATGGAGGCTTGGAGGTGAGACAGGCATGGGCATCGAGCTACCTGCTCACCCTGTGACGTGGCACAGTTTAGTAAGTGTGCAACTGGAAGACACAAGCCCCCTTCCCGTCTCTACTGCGACCTCAGACAGCTGCTCGGGGGGCAGCTGGGTAAACCCCTGAAGATGAGCTGCTTTATTTGCCCCACCTTGTCATTTCAAGGGCAACCAAAATGATTTGCAAATGCAGGTTGAATGGAGCAAATGGTTCTCGGCTGTAAAGGAATTAAAAAGTTTCGGAGAAGTCTCAACCGTGCGTTTTGGAGCACGCAGCTTTGGATTTGATCTCTCACTTCTTGCTATTACTAACGACTGTTACTTATTACTATGACTTCAAACTGGGACTCTGAGGGACACATTTAGCAAACAAAACATGTTTCATCTGACCCCAAGTTACCTCTGGTTCATGTTGTTTCTGTTTTGGTGTTTCATTTCAGCAAGATAGCTGGAGCTTTGTCAGCTGGGATCAAGGTTATTTTTTTTTCCCCCCTTCAGGCACCAAAGCAAAAAAAAGGGAAAAAAATATATATTCCTAGAAGTATCCTTTAGGACTTTTCAGTTTGGGAAGAAAGCTGAATGGGGGATGCGATTAGAGATCTATGCCCATAGTGCCCAATGCGTTTGCTCCTCGTGCTGGGTGACTGATGTAGGGTGGATCTACTCCATGGGCCTGATCAAGTGTGAATAGGACCAGGACTGGATCCAGCAAGTGGCCGTGCCCTCAACCCCCAAGCCAGATGAGGACCCACCACCTTGGCCCCCACCCTGCATACTCAGGATCAGACCCATCACCTTGCCCGCACCCCACAACAAGCTACCCCATGCATACAGGATCTGCCCCCATGCATACCCGATGAAGCCTGTGTATGCAAGAAGGATCCCACACGTGGGGCCCTTGCTTCTGGTAATATCTATTTATTCTAGATATCGGGCACATCATATTGTTGTGCAAGACGCCAGAATAAGGATAATCCCTCGCTTTGAAAGGACTGATGCTGATAATACAGGACGCAAAAGGAAACCCGTGTTTACCCATAGAAAATGCAGTTATTTTGAGCCGATCTTCTAATAACGTGCCTTACCAACTGGGGCAAAATCTGCTTAAAACACTTGTGATGTGACTCTCATCCTAGTTGGGTGTCACTCAGGAGCTCCCTCAAGCTAATGGACCCCCTGCTCAAAGTAGGACCATCCCCGTTAAATACTGTTATAAAATCCCCATGGATGGTCATTGGAGAAGGAGTGATTATATTTTTTTTCCATGGGGAATTTGCAAAATTGGCCCCTCTGGATAGGGCAGAAAGGCTGGAGGCCTGTGAACAATGGCAGTGTCAGGAATGGGCTGGTTTGAGAGCTCTTACATTATTTTGGGGGGCTTCTGTGCACCGTGGATGGCGGGTATAACCGTGGTGGTGGGCTGGGAGATCACCTCATTGATAATTTTTCCAGAGTTGGGGTATTTGGGGTGTTCAACACGAGGCCCTTCCAAAAAGCCGATAACGTGTCCAAGCACTCCCTGATCCTTCATGCAGCCGGGTGTCCCGATGCTTTTTGAAACGCAGGCCCCTTTTGGAGATCTCAAATTGGGCACCTGAAAAGCAGCACGGAGCCGCTGTCGCCTGCCTCCTCGGCTGGTATCTGTGCTTGTAACGTCTGAGCAGAAAGGAAGAGCGATGATATAAGTCGGGGTGCAAACCCACCCCCAGAGAGTATACCACCCAGTGTCATGCACGGTTGATAACTAAGGAGCCTCCAACCCTTCGATATCGTTCCTCTTCTTGAAAAGGACCCGGAGCCGTGCAGCTCTGTGCATGGAGCCTGACGCGCTGCTGGAAAGGCCAAGAATAACAAGCTGTTGCAACGTGCACTCGTGTATCATCAGCAATTAAGGGCAGTAATGATCCGCGCAGCCCCCTCTCCGGGGAGAGAGAGGGAGGGAAGGAAGACTTATTAGGCCCTCGAAGAAACGTAAACCTGGCACCGGGCTGGCCGAAGAGTTTCCGCCGCACCTCGCGATGCTCCCGTGTGCTCTGGATGCCTGACCTTCTGGCCTGGCTGCGGGGGAGCTTTGGTGGGCCGCGTTGCTGCCAAGAACACGGGCTCCTCGGAGACCACGCCGAGGCCAACGTGCATGCAGTTTCATGCCCCCCTCCCCTTCCCTTGTTGGCCTTTGCATAATAGGCTCCTTTGCTAGCTTGCAGTAGCACGGATGGAGGTAGAAGGGACGCAGAAATCCCACTGCCCCCCACGCAGGCTGGTAAGTCTGGGCAGGGCTTCGCAGGGACACACACTGCACTGGGAGATGCATGATTAAAGAGGCTACACCAGGCCTGTTCAATATAGAAAAGAGATGGTTGAGTGGGGGGGCATGACTAGGGTTTGCAAAATACTACATGGGGAAGAGTCAATAGAGATGTCTTGTGCTCAGACCCCGTTCGCTCTCCCTTCAGCCTCCTCTCTGCACGCTGTGTGACCCTCGCAGCTGGGCAAGATGTACCTGTAGTCTGCCCCAGTCAATGGCAATGCTTATGTTAACAGCGTTGGTACATGATGGCTTTGTGCAAGCCCACAGGGCCGGACAGTGCTAACGGTGTTCCCTGGTCAGTGCCAGGCTGCAGCTGCCAGGATTTGGCCTGACTGGGACAAAATCATCCCTATGATCACATTGCAACATCCACTGCTTGCATGGGATGGCTCCTTTGGGATGTGCACAGATGTCTTCACTGCCAGGGAAGTTAGCACCAGATCCCACTGCCCAGAGCCCAACACCAGCCCCTCTGAGGAGCATGCATGGTCAACTTGGGCTCACTCAGGGTCAGGCTCATCACCTTGCCCACACCCTCGTATCAAGCCCAGGATCGGACCCAGCCTGGCCTCTCCCCCTAGCCCCACTCTGGTTTATCAGGGAGCTTCTCCAACCAAAAGTGCTTAACTGGTAATAAAGTACAAGGGCAGGGACATGTCCATGGCGTGCAGCCAACACTGCCTTGCTGTTGTCCAACACGGTCGCTCAATCCTTGAGGAGGTAGGTGGGTCGTATCGCTCCTCTCTGAAGCAACAAGTGGATTCAGACACTGAGCATTCAGGATGGGACCCTGCTGAGTGATGAGCATCTTCTACTCCAGCTGAAGTCAATGGGTGCTGAAGGCATTCAACACTACATGGGGTCAGGTGCAAGATACCCAACAAAACCCATTGCCCGGTCAGCAATTATAAAAGGCCAGGCAGAGACTGCACTGATGCAGTGTCCAGCCCCATCGACAGCTGTCTGATGCAACATTTGACTGCCAAGTTTCTTTGATTAGACCAACTAAATCATTGGAAAAATTGCTCTTGGCAAGCTTTTGGGTACAAACACCCTTCTTCAGGTATAGGGAGGGTCTGCTAGTGTGCTCTCCTAGAAGCCAAAATGCAAGGCTTGCATAGGCTTAGAAAATATGTGTTGCTGTGGAGTTTGGCTTCTTTCTTCTTCGTGTTGTGCTTCGTTCAATATAGTTGGGCATGATCCTGCTTTGATGATCCTCTCATTGCCTTGAGATGGCTCCTGACTGACCCCCAGATGCAATGAGATGCACATCACAAGCATTTGAGGCTTATTTTGTCCCAGTTGGGACTGCCTGGCTGAGGCATGTTATCAAAAGAGCAGAGCAAAATAATTGCAGCTAAATCGTTTTCTATGGGCAAACACGTTTCCGTTGAAATCGAGATGTAGCATTGGCATGCAGGGGTATGGATAACATGTTTGGCAAATAATGCATCGTTTCAATCTTGGTTGCATTGTCCAAACATTTTATTCTGATATGATAAAAGCATTTTTTTTTCCGCTCTATTATTTCGTTTTTTCGTTTTTCTATTACGGGGCAATTTAGTGTATCATTATATGTTCAATATCCTGTAACCAATTATCGTGCTTTGGTATTTTAAATGAAGTAGCTCGACCTCGCTCAAATTCAGTCCCTCAGCTTTATTCAAATGAATTAATTCTACCGTACAAAGAAATGATTTTACCTGCTTGAAAGGAAATGACCAAACATTATCAAAAAGCAACATTTGCAGCGCTTCCAAATCCAACTCTTTTTTTAGGATTTTGGTTCCACAAACAGATTTGAAATCTCAGTTCCTCGCTCTTTAATTATTTATACACTTATTTGAAAGAATAAAAAATGTAGAGAGATCAGCGTTTCCCAGGGGATGGAAATTCCCTTCTTCCAGCCAGTTCCAATTATCAACTAGTTAGAAAAAAGCCATTTCAAACACCGTTGTTAACCAGGGCTGTGAAACCTTTGTAAACAGAGTGAGGGAAATGGATTTAAATGTTGGTTTAATTTTTTTTCCCAGGGGTTAAAGCAGCTTTCCAATTGATTCTGTTTCTGTAACCTTTAGTTTTAAAGTCACTGATGCCAAAAAACCTCTTATTTTGCCTGTCAGGTACAGAAACTATATATAGGTATTTATAAGCAGAACATCTAGTTTCTCTACTATATAGCTTCAGCATTGCTGTTCAGATTGACTAACAAATATATGCGTGTGTGGGGTGTGTATAATGTATATGGGTGTGGGTGTGTGTGTGTGTATAGTGTGGGTGTGTGTAGGTATATAAGCAGAACATCTAGTGTCTGCACTGTATAGCTACAGCATTACTGTTCAGATTGACTAACAAATATATGCATGTGTGTGTGTGTGTGTGGGTGTACATATATATATATTTGTGTGTGGGTGTGTGTGTGTATGGGTGTACATATATATTTGTGTGTGGGGGGGGTGTATGTATATATATGTGTATATATATATGTGTGTGTGTGTATGTATGTGAGGGTCTGGGTGTACATATATATATATATATATATTTGTTGTGGGGTGTACATATATATATATTTGTGTGTGGGTGTACATACATATTTTTTTGTGTGTGTGGGTGGTTGTACATATATATATTTGTGTGTGGGTGTGTGTGTGTATGGGTGTACATATATATTTGTGTGTGGGGGGGGTGTATGTATATATATGTGTATATATATATGTGTGTGTGTGTGTGTGTGGATGGGTGTACATATATATATATTTGTGTGTGTGTGTGTGTGTGTGTGTGTGGATGTGGGTGTATATATATATTTGTGTATGTGTGTGTATAAGTGTGTGTGTGTGTGTGTGTGTGTGTGTGTAAGCAGAACATCTAGTGTCTGCACTATATAGCTACAGCATTACTGTTCAGATCGACTAGCATTTTAACCAGTGGAGAAGAGCTATAAATTCAGTTCAGATGGACCGCAGATATTTAAACACCCGTCCCAACTTTTTGACTTCTTTTTTGGTACAAATTCCATTGAAGCCAACAATACCTTGCCTTTTTGGGGAGGGTTTGTGTTCGTTTCTGGATTGGGTCAGAATTGGTTAGAATGGATCGACCACATTGAACTAATTCAGCTTTGGGTGTGTTGGAGAACAGCCTACTACTGCTGTTAGATAAAGAAGCTGCTCTTTCAGTTTGGGAAGCATTAGGCAGCAGGGAGGGTTGTAAGTCCAAATCCCAGTGAAGGGTTACTACGTGGGAAATAAATTACAGAAAGGAAAGTTATTCAAACTTGTTTAAACAAGTACATTTGCAATGAAGACTTTTTTTTTTCCTTCCTGCAGGCGACTTGGTCTCCTGAACTCTGCAGCAGAAAGACCCATGAAATATAACTTGGACTAAATTATGTTAATGTATCCCAGGCAGTCTGTTGCTTTTCTCATAAAAGCCAAAGCAGTTGCCATAAAGATGGGAGTGGCTATTTATTAGCTATACATGAAAATGAGTGTACATAGGGAATCTCTGAGGGAAACTTATAGGACTGGGCTAAAAGACAAGCCTGGATCCTTAAACAGTAACAGGCTAAGAAGAAATTTCTGGACTGGGCT
>NW_005842519.1:93543-95119 GCF_000455745.1 Alligator sinensis
CAGGAATGAAAGCCAATGCATTTCTTCCCAGCCTGGATCAGAAAATCAGAACCAGACTCGGTCTTGCTCGTCAACAAATGGGTAAGCGAGCCGGCCACCCGATCTGCAGACGGCTGCTTCTGAGAGCAGCGTGGGTCCCTTAGCTGAGTCAAATTTGCTCCTGGTGTAACTCTGTTGTAGTGAACGGTGCTAGTATAAGACATGCCACTGACTTCTGCTAGGCTTTCTGGCGTGCCTTGGAGTGACACCAAAGTGAAGACTCCTCCTGGAGAAGACCTTGTGGAGAGGGCAGGTGAAAAATCTCCAGAAACTACTTCCTACAGGCTCTGGACAGGGAAAGGAGAGGACCCAACAGAAGAAATCAGTCATGATATGTCCATGAGCCATTGGTGCAATGGAGCCATGACAAATGCAATCCCAAATGCAGCCATGACATTTGCATGACATTTGTCATGGCTGCATGACAAATGCAGCCATGACATTGGTGCAATGGAGCCATGACAAATGCAATCCCAAATGCAGCCATGACAAATGCAATCCCATTGGTGCAATGCAGCCAAGACAAATGCAATCCCAAAAGGCAAAGATTTTTATGGATGATCTCTTATTGGACCATCGGCACGGTTGGGATAGACTTTGACAAGTTTTGAATAGAGTTCATTTGAGCTCAGACCTAAAGAAGAAGGCCTTGCTTTCGAAAGCTTGTTGAAGTCCATCTCAACCAGGCCGTTGCTCCAATAAAAGAGACCAGCCACACAAATCCTTGCCTCCCAAATATTTCCTAGACTAATCACTCCAGCGCTACTCGTGCAATCCCAAGTGTGCATTCACCAGGGTAGTTTTCAGAGAGACAGGGAAGTGATGGTACCACTGGGTCAGGGCCCATATAAAATACCCTGTACAGTCCCAGTCTCCTGTGTTTATAACAGATTTTATTTTTATTTTTTTGCCTTCCAAGCATTGGGTATTGTCTGCAGTCAAGGCTGGGGATTTTTGGCCGGGCTGTATTGATGCTTTTACTGGAACTTAAAAACCTCAGGGTTTTTAAGACCTAAAGGGTCATGCTCTTCTACCAATCACCACATTTGAGATGAGAAAGGGATGGCCATGATGGTTATATTGGCATGGTTGGTGGGGCAGGCCTTGCCTCCCCCTGTTTTCGGGGGTAGAGGGGCATGGCCCTCTTCCTTGGATCTCTTGAGCACATGCAACAACTGTACTATGTTTGCAGCAGCAGGACACTGATAGTGCCATCGCCCCCCGGCTTTATCGGGGGCACACGAGGGTGTTTTGAATGGGTCAGCCAGGGTGCCTGGTATTCGTATGAGAGGGTTGTTTGCAAAATGTCTAAAAGCAGGTTGGACAATCGTTTGTCTAAGATGGTTCAGGCAAAAGGATGGCCTAGATGTGACCTGCGGAGGGGCCTGGCAGCTCTGCTGTTCCACAAGTCAATGAAAGTTTTTAACCAACAAAGGAAGGATGTTCTCAAACAATCTTCAGGGTCGTTGGCACAAGGACCTGAACTGCTTTAAGCTGGAGCTAGACAAGTCTATGGAAGGGAAAGAGGGATGAGATG
>NW_005842519.1:95150-112420 GCF_000455745.1 Alligator sinensis
CTGGCAGAGTGGGAGCGATGTAGCTTTGAGTGTTTGGTATCCTCATCATGGGGTTGATGTGGAGAAACATGATCTCTGCATGTGTGGGAGGTGTCTGGTAAGACTCTGCTTTATGGCTGCTGCTGGCGGGCTGTGGAGGCCTGGAAGAAATCTCTTCCTCCCTGAATGCATTAGTTGACTTGTTGGGTTGTTCTTTGCCCTCCTTTGAAGCATGGGGTGGTGAAGCATGAAGACTGGCCTGGTGTGTTGGTGTTCCTGACCTGAGCACCAGATTTGTGGTCAGGAAGGAGGGAGCAAGGACCATTGGGGATCTTTGGCCTTCCACAGTTGTGTGGAGCACCGACTACTAGCTAGGACTTGTTATGAGCCAATGGTGTGCCCTTGGTGCCAAGAAGGCTACCGGCATCCTGGGCTTTATTGGTAGGAGCGTTGCCAGCAGATGGAGGGAAATGATCCTTCCCCTCTGTTCAGCACTGGGGAGGCCACATCTGGAGTCCGGTGTCCAGCTGTGGGCCCCCACTACAGAAAGGATGGGGACACATTGAGAATTGGCAATGAAAATAGCTAGGGGGCTGGGGGACAGGACTGGTGAGGAGAGGCTGAGGGAAATGGGCTGATTGAGTCTGCAGAAGAGAAGACCGAGGGAGATTGAATAGCAGCCTTCACCTCCCTGCAGGGGGGCTGCAAAGAGGATGGAGCTGGGCTGTTCTCAGTGGGGGCAGATGACAGGACAAGGAGCAATGGGCTCAAGCTGCAGCAAGGGAAGCTGAGGTTGGATATTAGGAAACACTTTCTCACAAGGAGGGTGGTGAGGAACTGGAAAAAGGTCACCTAGAGAGGTGGTGTAGTCTCCATCCTTGGAGGTGTTTAAGACCCAGCTAGACAAAGCCTTGGCTGGGATGATGTAGTTGGGGCTGGTCCTGCTTGGAGCAGGGGTTGGACTAGATGTGACCTCCTGAGGTCCCTTCCACCCTCATTTTCTATGATTTCCTTATGTTCTCAAGTGGACTCGTATACCCAACTATGCTCCTATTCTACCACACTTGATCCCCTGGACACCATTCACATGTCTGCTTTTGCACTATTGCACCACCTTGGCCATATAAATCGAGTGAGGACCAAGAGGGAAGAATGAGGTTTGCTATGTGCTGAAAATGAGAGGCCTGATTTTTAGTTTAGGTGCTCCAGGGCAATCCTATTCCACCTTGCCAAAGTCCCTGAAAAACCCTCGGTGCACCCGGTTATGTAACACGCCATCATCTTAGCCTCAAGGCTATGTCACAAAAAGCAGCGAGGAGGAAGGAAACCCACCCACCTTTCATGTTACCAGTGTCTCTGGGACTTGAGCAGCCTGAAACGGGATTAGCGAGAGAGGATGTGGCTGTGGGTGAAGATTGAAGGCAACCTCAGCCTGGCCCAAGAACTGAATGAATACTTTGCCTCAGTCTTCAATAAAGATTAAGATCTAGCTCAAGGGATCACATGGCCATGAAGATAAGAGTATAGAAACACCACAACTGGGTAGTTGAGGAGTCTGGATAATGTCCATCTTATAATATAATGTTGAAGGACCTGGTATATGATATAGCAGCTCCTGAAGCACAGATCATCAGCTGAAGGATGCTCTCTGATTGGAAAATAGCAAAAGAAATGCCTGGTTTTAAAGAGTGAGTTGGGGAATTACAAGCCTGTTCATTTGACCCCAGTAGCACGTAGAATAGATACTGGAGGAAAGACTAGTTAAATACCTGGTGGTAAATGGAAAATGGGACATAGCAGAACTTGGGTTTCCCTCCGGGCAATCTCATCAGCCTCATTTGACATTATTTTATGACAAGATAACCAACTGCTTGAATCAGGTTAATGCAGTGGACTCTCTTCATGTAGATTTGGGCAAAACTTTTGACACCGATCCTCATAGGAAATCACTGGCCAAACTGGGGGTTATTGCTATGGTTGGAAGGTGGATACGGAGCTGGCTTGAAGGTGGACAGCGATGTTGAACGGTGATACCGGCCGCAGAGTTATTACCGGTAGCTTTTGTCAGGGATCAGTCTTGGGACCTGTTGTTGGAGGGGTTCAAGAAGAGGTTGATCAGACACTAATCAGGGGATGATCTAGGTATAGCGATACCCATGCTCTGCTGTGGGGATGTCCCAGGCTTTTGGGCTATGCTGGTTGCCTCCTTCCCCTCTTTCTGCTCCATGTGTCAGGGGGTTTTAAGCCTCCCCCAGAGGAGCTGGGGATTGGGATGGGTTGTGCCAATGCTCCTGCTGGGACCAACCCCACAGGGTCCCGGCTGGAGGGTCTTGCCCCTCTGCTCAGGTCAGACTGATGCTGCATTTGGGGTCAGGAAAGGATTTTCCCCTCTGCTCAGAGTGATACAGACTGGGGGTTGCCTTCCTCGGTAAAAGGGGCACGGCCTATACCTGGGATCTCTTGAGCATATATTACCCACCTTTTACAGAAGCAAGACATTGGCTGCCAAGGTCCCTTTGCATTACCTATGGAAGGGTTGGGTGTGATGCCTTGGCTTGCGTCAGGGTTGACTGTAGCTTTACTAAGAGGTTAGATTATGGATTTGTAAAGGAAGGTTTGGATGAGGCTGATCCCCAGGCAGGGGTTGGACTAGATGACCTATGGAGGTCCCTTCTAGACCTACTTCTCTATGACTTTTATGATTTCTGTGAAGGAGAATGGCACACATGGAAGAGAAGCAGATAATTATACAGGAAGATTCAGATCATCTCATGGAAATAGAGCACTAGAAATGGCATAAACGTTGACAGTATGAAGTGCAAAGGCATGCAGTCATGGACTAATAAGGAGGGCTTCAGCTCTAAGGTGCATGCACATAGATGGGAGATGTCTGAGGACAAGAGGGACCTGGGCCTACTGGTGAACTGTAGGATGAACCATGAGGGCAACGTAGCTGCGAAAGAAAGGATGTTAAGATGTCACGCTTCTAAGTTGTAAGGTCACTTATTTGTGTGTGGTCTGTCTGTCTGTCTGGAAATATTGGGTTGTTCTTTGCCAGGAATATTCATAGTTGGAGAACTGTGTTTATTTGCTTTTGCATTCACCTCATTGGAGGACTCCTTTGCTGAGAACAGGGCTAACAAAAGGTAACCCTCCGACCCCTAAATTTCCGTCAGGGGTTGACAGTGTTGACTAGCGTGGAGCTGGGAATAACTACATGGGCACCTTATGGATTACCATCTTCTCCAGCACTTGCAAGAAGACTGCACACCGGTGCCTGGACACCTGGAGAGGACCTCCCCCTCGTGCTAGCCGTGCTCTTCCTTGCACACCCAATGTATTGCAGAGGGGGAAAGGGAGGGAAAAAAGCTCTGCCCTGCTCTCAGTGTGGGTGCTTCAGCTCTTCCAAGCCAACTTAAATGGATCTGGGCAACAGAGGGCTGATTGTTCCTGGATCCCTGTCATTTTCCCCGTTATTTTCTTAAGTAATTAACTGTGTTTTTTGGAGAAAGTGGCAGTTACAGGTTACAGCCGGGGAGGGCGGTTACCTCTTTATTCACTCCACCTGTCACTCACTCCATCATCTTGATCTGTGCCAAGCAGCTGTCAGTGGCGGGGAGACAGGGCAGGACACGTCTGTTGGAGCCGCCCTTTTCAAAGCATTAGCTGCCGGTGTGGAACACACGGGATATCCTGGGCACGTCTACATGTGCATTTACTGCGCGTTAAATTTACTGCACAGTAAGCCGTTTTTAGGCTGGCATCTACACATGCAGGCGTTAAAGCACAGTAACATTGTGTGTGGACTGACTTGGGACTAAAGTTAGTCCCAAGTCAGTCCACACACAGAGTGTTACTGCGCAGGAAAGCGTCTACATGCACGTTACTTCGCAGTAACTAACCAGGCATAAATTTGATACCTGCATCATGCAGGTATCAAATTTACACCCAAGTCAGTGTAAGTCACCATATTCACTGTGCAGCACGGGTGTGCAAATGTAGATGAGTGCCTGTACTGCATAGTAATTTTTGGTTACTGTGCAGTAAATGTGCACATGTAGACACCCCCCTCACCCCCAATCTAGCAGTATTTGGAGTTTGCTCAAGATATACGGTCTGCAGGTGCGAGCAGCTAGCAAAGCCTAGGTTTATGGCATGGTCTTGGGTCTGTGCAGGGGAAGGCAGTCTAGTGGTTAACGCTGGGGAGCAGGCTATTGGCCTAGATGGGTCACTGGTCTGATACAGCAAGGCTAGTCCTATGTAGATGGCCCCTCTATGCTCTTCTCAGCTCCACCATCAGCTTCCAGTGAGACAGCCGGGGTGCCAGGCTATGGGGCGGTCTGTCCTCTTTCTGGGTGAAATGCATTTATGGTACGACAATGTTGCATGCCTTAGTTTCCCCGACTGACTTGTACGCTGGGGAAGAGTGGGTTAATGGTATTTGGAAACAGAGCAGGGATGATCATCCTGAAGTGTCACCACCATCAGGGAAGGGGTAGAAGACAAGGAACCACCTTGCATATTAGACCCACTGGATGCAGACCCAGGCACCTGGAGATGCCCGGCTGTTTCTGGTGCCTGAGAGGGACTTCAAAGCACCCCCAGTGCAAAGAGGCTGTCTCAAAAGACAACGGGGAGAAAGGCAAAGCCCAGTCATAGTGACCTGCCCCATACTGCAGACCCGGCTGGCCTGGGTATTAACACGCTACCTAAAACAGAGCATCCGGGGGTGCAAGAGTCAAGGATATGGGAGTAGGGCTGGTGCTGGATTTAGATGGCCCTTTTGGAGACTCAGGCTTGACACTTTGGCCTCTATGACCATGGGCACATCACCTAGCCTAGCTTCTCTGTTCAATGGAAGTGTGGGGTCTGAGTCCCTTGAATCCAGGCCTTGATCTCTCTTGGCTTCATTGCTGTGAAAGGGAATAATCAGGTGACCCCAGATCCATTGTCAGTCTCCTTGACCACTACGTGCAACCCCAAAATAAGGCACATGGTGAACCCTAATATTTGTGTATACCAGGTGTCAGCCCCTTGATGAAATGCTGCTAACTCATGCCAGCTACCCTGTGCCCTCCCCACTGAAAAACAGGAAGAAGTAGGGGAGAAGGGAAAGGAAAACGCTAAACAAAACCAGCAAAATCCTGCCCCTAGCAGGGCTTCCTATGTGCCAAAAAGGAAGAATAAGATACTGTCAGTGGGGGCAGATGACAGGGCAAGGAGCAATGGGCTCAAGCTGCAGCAAGGGAAGTTGAGGCTGGATATTAGGAAAAAAATTCTCAGTGGGAGAGTACTGAGCAAGCCCAGAAACGTTGTGAACTCTCCGTCCTTGAAGGTGTTTAAGCCCCGGGTAGACAAAGCCTTGTCTGGGATGATGTAGTTGGGGCTGGTCCTGCTTGGAGCAGGGGTTTGGACTGGATGTGACCCCTGAGGTCTCTTCCAACCCTCATTGCCTGTGATGCTAACATGCAGGGCACACTTCTGCTCCATCCATGTCCTAGTTCTGTGCTTCTGTCTCTCCTCCCATCCTGTTTCTGCAGCATCCGGCACAACAGTGCGATGGCCTTGGCTGGGGCAGAGGCAAGAAAGCAGCAATGAATCTCCTGTTTGTCTGATGAGCTTAGCCGAACAGCTCTGCTGAGGAGCGGAGGGTCACATCTGCCACCAGGCTGCTCTGAAGGCCAGAACCACACTTGAACTAAGGCCTCATTTACATGCATCAATTTTTTGGCTAAAAAAAAGAGGTCACCAGCCTCCCCTTTCTAGCCCGACTCCTTTTGCCCTTTGCCTGGCATTGATGTGGTTGCCGAAATTGAAGGCGTGATGGATGAGAGAGCTGAAAGCAAGCCCAGGGAGTGATGGGTTTGCCTATTTATAGCCAGCCTTTCAGAGCCTGCCACTTAAATCCACATTCCTGATACGTGAATAGTCTCTGGCAAGGCATAAAAATAGCTCTGTGGCTCTGACCATAATTGCACAGCCACGGCTCGGTGACCTGGTCGGCATCGGACAGAGCTGCAATGGGGCCTGATGGCACAGGACGAAAGCAGAGCGAGGAGGACAGCTGCAGAGCACGGCGTAAACTATAGGGTATGAAACAGCCTCTGGGCTAAATATAATGCGGCAGGGAATGGATTCAGGAATTTGGCATGGTGACGCTGGGTTTTTGTGGATACGTCTCCATGCCTCTTGCAGAGAGACAAGCCAGCATCCTTCTCTTGAAAGATGTGGAAGCTGCTTCACCTCTGCTTGGCCAGAGATAATGGCTAATGGAAGCAGAGAACAGCATCCTCCCAAACTCCTGAATGCCAATGGTGAAGTGAGTCCGATGCCCTGTTCATGGGTGGATCTAGGATTGTGAAAAGGGGGGTGCAGATGGTGACTTCCAGCCTCACATATAAAACAACGCCTATTTTCTCCAGTTAAAAATAAACCAGAAGCTTTACTAATGTGCGAGGGGCCTGGAGCTGGATTATTCAGTGTCAGATTGAAGCAAAAACCAATAGGATTTCATGGCAATGAGTTTAAAAGCTATCTGCCGGGCTGTGAAGTAAGAGGTCCATGACCAGGAGCAGCAAACAGACAGCTG
Source organism: Alligator sinensis (assembly GCF_000455745.1). Lineage (NCBI taxonomy): Eukaryota > Metazoa > Chordata > Crocodylia > Alligatoridae > Alligator > Alligator sinensis. Next base: position 101,719 of record NW_005842519.1, read on the forward strand.
GATTGCAGAATGGTGGCTGGCTCGATTTGTGGAACATTAAGGTCATTAAAAACGAGAGGGTCGTTAACACCTGGGGAATGAAGGGTTGAGGTATGAGGTAGATTACAATGAGACATGAAATCAAGTGACTCTCTCAGCACCGCCTGACTAGAAATGCTGCTGCCACTGCCATGCAGCTGGTTTTAAACTTGGTGGGGAGCAGAAATCGAAGGCAGGTTCAAGTGCACCAATGCACCAGCCCTGACTCCCTCGCTGGTCCTGTGTCTGCCAGCACACTTAGCGGCCTCCCTTTACCACTGATGCAGGCTTGTAAATCTGGGTAGTCCCATCACAGCTCAACATGGGAGGTTTCCAAGCAAGAATCCTGTGGTCAGCAGAAGTGGGAAAATCTACCAGAAATCCCAACTCCCCGTGGTAAGAAATTTGAATCAGTGGGTCACAGAAGCGGTGCAAATCTGGGAGCAGAAATCTGCTCTCCTGATAGCTGATAGGGTCCAACTTATGAAACCACCTTTGCTTTCCAATGGCATGACTTCAGTCTCGCCCGGGTTGCTGGGGTCTCAGAATAAATCTACGAGGAGATGAGGTCCCACAATAATGGAAACCAGGTAGGACCTGAGAGAAGGGGCTGAAAAGGCTCTTTCATTCAGAGAGCACGAGCCTTCCCGACGGTGGACGGATGGAGTTAGGAAGGCTTTCTCATCCTCAGGCAGCTGCAGGAGGAGGACGGCTCTCCGAGCCACGTGTTAGTATAATATCTCGTCACGTCTCATCCATCATGGTTAACGCCGCAGGAGCCCATTTCGACTGATTCCTGAATGTAACCGAGGGGAGAGCTGAACGGGGCTTGGTCTTCCTTCAAACCGCAGCATCCTCAAATGGCACAGTGCAACATTGGAGATGTCAGATCATTAGACCACATGGTTTATATTAATCATTTGATTATCCAGAAAATATTACCGGCCCCGTTGCCTGCCTCCCGAGTGTGATTTAACACAGACCTTTGCAAATCCCTGCTTTGAGGATTTTTCTTTTTCGTTCTCCCTCTTCCTTCCACAAAGCGTTTCAGAGGGAAAGGAAGCAAATGTTTTACTTTCTTTGATATAGTGCCCGAGATTTTTATTATTAATGCTGTGATGCACGGTAATCGGCTTAGGCCCTGGATGAAGCCGGCATGCTATCACGCCAGGTGCTGTCCGTACAGTTAGTAAGAGAAATTCCCAAGCCAGGTTAAACACATAAGGCACAGGGAATATCACTGTCCCTGACGTACAGAAGGAGGATTGAGGCAACAAGAGACATGAAGCTAGACTCCCAAAAGATCTTTGCATGCCACAGGGGGGACCATGTCCTCAAGAGCACTCACTGCTTCAAAATCTTGACCTACATGAAATGCAAAGGCTTGTTTGGAGCACTGAAAATCTCAGCCCAGGGTCATGCAACAGATCCCCAAACCAAATTGCAATCCCCTGCAGCCTTCTCGAGTGCCTGAACCATCTCATCCTAGATGGTCCCTTCATTTTGACTGTAAACCTTCCTTTGGAGCCAATGCTAGACCCAAAGTTGACCACAGCACGGTCCTAAATGAAACCATGGGACATAGCAGAGATAGGGCTGGAGGGATGAGCATCACTGCTGTTGAAGGTAGGGAGAACAAGGCAACCTGGAGATGCTGAGAAGAGAGAGAGTTATTGGGGGTCTGGGGAGTGAGTTGAGTGAGAAAGAAAAGGAGAAAGAGAGGAGGATGCTAAAAATAATTATAGACGTGCCAGATCACAAGGCAAGACTGGAGTCCTAGCATCGGCAGGGGCATCTGGTCCAACCTCCTGCATGGATGCAAGGTGATGCTCATCAGTCCTCCCTACCCAGTGCCGATCCAGGCTCCTCTTGGAAACCTCCAGCAAAGGAGACTCCAGCCTTTCCTGGGGAGGTTTCCCTCCACCTTTGAGATACGAGAGACTGGGCTGTCTAACCCGGTGTGGCAATTTTACGTTCCTCTGAGGTCAAACTAGATGCCACCCTTTGGGTAGCAGTCAATGGAGAGAGTCCAACGTGGCACTAGGAGTGGTCAGTCTGGATGGGAAAGCACATGGTACAGGGGATAAAGCACCAGACTGGCACTCAGTGGGCTGTGGGGGTATGCCTTTTGTGACTCTGGGCAAAGCACCACCGTTCCTGATAGACCCACTACCTCGACTTACCCCTGCCTGACCGTGCTTGGGTTTCGGTGCCTTCAGCCTCCTGTGACTCTACCCGGAAAGCCAAATCAGGATACAAGTGTCCTCAGCTGGGAATCCAAAGCAGACAGGATTCTCCACCCAGGACTATTCCTGAGCGCATGACATCCCACCTCTCTGCCTCAGTTTCCTCAGCCGTAAAGCAGCACGAATGGGTCTGCTCACCCACCCCATGGGAGCAAAATGTCCTATGTAAATCCTATGTTTTCATAAGATTTTAGGAGCCAGAGAGCTGAACAAGCCATTGGGGGGGTGTACACCAGTCACAACGAGGGTTAATGACGTCCTACATCTCCTTCCGACACGCACCAGAACCAGATCTCAGCAAAACAGCCCCGGGTGTAGGGGCGTGCCCCATATCCTCTCTGCATCCCTGGTGGGGCGGGGGCTTCTGGGCATATATTTGCATATCATCTCATTCAAGACCCAGCTCCTGCTACCTGCTGCCATAGCCTTGCATGGCATCTCATTCTCAATACACCTGAACCCCTGGAAGGACGTTGAATAAAAGGGTAAATTCAACTTTAAAAGAAAAAAAAAACCTCATCAACTAATCAGCCAGAATGAAATCAAATAAAAAATCAATTAGTTACTCCTATCTGTAAAGATCTTGGCCCCCGTCAGGTTGTTCTGATGGTGGGGGAGAAATGCAAACTTTGTGGTTCCCACCTCCTGCTTTCCTCGACCTCCCTGCGGCCGGTGCTGGAGAATACGTTAGGTATTTGCCTCGCCTTTTGCTCGGATTGCCACTTGCAGCTGGGCACGCCGCCTCAGGGACAGCAGCCTGTTATCAAGGCCTGTATTTTGTGGGAGGGGAAGCCTGTACTTAGCCTCGGCGCGGAGGGGCCTGTTCTGTTCAGCATCCAATTTGGGGCCCCCGTGCTCTGCCTTTGGCTTCCCTGGCTCTAGGTGACATCTGGATGTGACTTTTCTTTCTTCACGCCCCCTCTGCCACTCCCAGCTCTGTGTCAAAGCCGTTGCAAGGATGGGTCCTGCTTCAGTCTCCCACCCACCAAGCAAACCACAACGTTGGCCCTGCCCATTGCAATGCATGGCAGCCTCCTTCACGGGAGATGCCTGCTGTTCCCTCCTGCTGTGCCCAACCCAAGAAGCAGCCATCAAAGCCTCTTGGTTGGTCTGGTTTGCATCACACTCTGCAAATGTACGGTTCGCGTGGATGCCGCTGGCGAGAGGCGGCATCAGCCCCGTTGGCTCTCGATGCCAGGAATGAACGTGGGGATGTGCACGCCTACCATGGGCCAGACGGCTTCACCCCGGGATGCTTGCATCAGACCAAAGGGTTGCGAGTGCGGAGGGCGTGTGGTTCGCTTTGTAAGCTTAGTCCCCGCCGCGTGGTGCCAAAGGACTGGGAGTTCATCGCCACTGTGTCTCCACTGCGATCTTGCTCAGTTTATTACCAATGCAGGGGGAGGGAGGTTGTTTCAGAAGAACAGAAGACCTGCCGTGTCCTGGCTCAGACCCTGTCTCCTGTGTCACAGGGGCAGGGAGCAGATGCTGGAAGGGAGAATGGCCCGGCTCCTCTTCATCCTCTCTCACTTGCAACCTCCAAAATTTAAGTCTAGGAAGCTCTGATTCAGCAGCTGCATCCCTCGCTCCCCTGCTCAACAGGGACTGATGCCCCTTTCCTCCAAACCCTTTTTGAATCGGCGTCTGGTGGTAACGAGCCCCACGCTTTAATTAGACGTGGGCGTGAAAAAGAGCGGCCTCTTGTTGGTTTTAAACCTACTGCCTGCTAGCTTCGTTTTGTGCCCCCTCGTCCTTGTATTGGGAGGGAGCATCAAGAATAAATACCTAGTGACTTTCTTTTCACCATTTAGTATGGTGTAAACCTTGTTGGGGCTGGTCCTGCTTGGAGCAGGGGTTGGACCTCCTGAGGTCCTTTCCCACCCTCATTTTCTATGATTATGATGTCCCCCTTCAAGCATGTCTTGTCTAAACTGAACCAGCCCGGCCTCTTCAGCCTCTCCTCACATGGGAGCTCCTCCATATCCCTTCAATCATCTCCTTGGCTTTGGTTTGCCCCCCACGAGGATCCCATTTCAGAAGGTCGACCAGGGTAAACCTCACGGCCCCGTGCAATATGATTCCCTTTGTCTTTGCTGCATCCTATTGTATTTTCCAGGCTGTGCACAGGGAAGGATCCCTTGACATCTCTCTGCCTTGTTCTCCTCTCTTGCCAAGCAGCAGAGAAAGCTCACAGGAAAAGTGTCAACTCTTTGGATCCTAAAGTGAGATGCCGGCAGCATTTAACCTGCGGATGTGGGTCAACGGTGTATGCTTGTGAGCACCTGCTACAAGCAGGGAAATAGCTGAGTGCACTGAGAAACCGAGTCAGACATAGCAGTATTTTTCAAGGATGTTCCCATAGGGCGTGAAACCACTTTCTGCTCTTGGCAATAATATAATCAGTCCACAAAAGGAGGTGTTTCTCCACTTCCAAGGGGCCAGCTGTATGCAGGCTTGAGCCAGCTGCGGCTTCTCAGGGCTCAGATCAGCTCAGTCCCGATATCAGGATATGATGCCAAACACAGCAAACACCATGCATTTTGCTAGCAGAGGGAGGTGGGCTTTCTATGCAGAATGACTTTGGTCTGCTCCATCCCTGGTACTTTATATTCAAGCAAGGATTCAGTCAGGACAATATATTGGGCTACACTCTCCTGAATGCAAACCTATCTTGCATTCGAGGTGCCTTGCCCCATCCTGGTTTCTAATGGCCACTGCACTGATAGGGATAGTGGAAGCACGGGAAACATCACTGCTGTGCTCCTGAGCCAGGAGGGGCATCGAGCTGCTGACTTGGCTTCAGGCAGGTGATAAAGATGATCAAGGGCATAGACAACAGCTTTGAGACGGCAGTCAGAGATTTCTTCCACTGCAGATCTTGCTTTGGTCCATTGAGGGAAGTTTCTCCATCCCTTTTTGCTCCCGTTGTGCTTCTACTCGTGCCATGTTAGTCTAGTAAAATTGCACGGTGGGCTACGTCTTGGAGGGTCCCAGCCCAGGGGATGCCACTCCCAGCAGACATACCCTCCCAGAGCATCGGACACATCAAAGCATCACCCAGCCCCAGCAAACTGGGCTCTGAATCCTCCTACGACCTCTATGCCATGGACCCAGTGGGTCTCATCCTCATCTCATGCGTCTGTCTGGAGTTTATCCTTCAGCACACAGGGCTTGATAGTGGAAGACCCTGGATTCAAAGCTCGTGGATAGATGAACCGTTGTCCCCGGAAGAGGGATGACTGAATTGCGGTAATCTCCAGCTTTTGGGAGGAGGCTCCCCAGGCAGGTTTGGTTTTACAGGACTGGATTCTCTCCTGCCCATGGCAGGGGTCGGACTTGATGATCTACTTAGGCCCCTTCCAACCCTACATCTATGAATGACCATTAAGGGATCTTCCAATCTCATCTTTGCAGGATCCATCCAGCATTTTAAATGGGGAGAACCAGGAAAGCTGCAGGATCCAGAGCTTCCTGCACACTTCAAAGGCGGTCTGGAGCCAGCTACATGGGTTAGACGCCCGTTGCAATTTGGCTTCAGCATTGGGGCATTCTGGTTCAGAGCTGGGGGAAGACTTAAGGTGCTTTGGGACCGTCTCAGCTGTGCAAGACCGGTCTCTGCAGCTGACTCAGAGGCCCCAATCTGCCCCTCTGCTTTCCTCTTCCCCCGGCCCAGCCCTCTGCAGCAAATCCTTCATTGCTGCAAACAGGCGGTCCTGAGCCAGGCAGGAGGATGCCAGGGCTGTGGCGTCAGCAGCCGGGAAGGGCCAAGCCGGTGGGGACGTGGGGGGAAGCCGACGTGGTCCGGCAATAGGACTCGACACCCCATCTGAAAGTAGGGCAAGCGGCAGGATGGGGCAGGAAGTCTCACGGGGTGCAGCCAGCCGGCCGCGAGGTGCCATGAGAGCGGCCTTTCCTGGCACCTCGCTCTGTGCTCCCAGCCAGAAGCCGAGACGTATGAAAAACATCAGGACGGGAAACGAACGCCCTTGAACCTCCACCGATGCAAGGCTGCAAATGGGATCCGGCTTGGATCTGAGTCTCCGATCCCTCCGGATGGTCTCTGGCCCCCATCTCTGGTCTGTCCCAGGCATGGACGTGGATGAAGGACATGCGGACGCCGGATACCGGCTCCTCCCTGAGCAGCCAGCACGGCCCTTTTCATTTAGGAAGGTGGTTTGTGCAGAGAGCCAGCTCCCGACCGCAGGTTTTGAGCAGCTGGGAGCCTTTTTCTTTCCTCTCTGCTTAACATCCCTCCAGGAGCTCAGCTCATCAGGGCCAAGTCCATTGACGAGGCTCCCGCGACCCAAACCGCAACGTGTCACCGTGCCCCAGCACGGCGTGTTTCAAACAAAAAACACGTGCCCCGGTGAACCCTTTCCCATGAAATATGGTTGGAAGGGGGCTGGAGGTGGGGGGAGAGTCTAGGCTCGTGGTCTGTGGTCGTGAGGGGGTCTGATCAACCTGATCCCCAAACTTGCTCATCTCATGCTTGAAAACATCAGGGCTTTGCCTCCGCTTCGTGACTCTGAGCTCTGCAACCCCTGTTGCATCAAACTTCTTATGATGCCGTTGTGAAAGGGTTAGGCTTTTCCACCGATGACCCTCCAGGGACCCAACCCACGATCCGGCATCTTTCTCTTTCTCATGAGCTTCAGCAGGTTATTTCTGGCGTGCACAGGATGTTGCAAGCAAGAAAAGAGCTACAGCTCCTCTTGTGCAAGCCGTCTGTGCATTGGTGCTCCTATCGAGCAAATTGCTTGTCTGAAGCAGAGGTTTCTGGTCCCTGTAGGCCCTAATGTGTCTGGACAGTTTAGCAAGGAACTCTTTTCTCCCCAATTTCTTGCCAGGACATAAAAGATTTCCCCCTGCACCTCCCACAGCAAGCAATGCAGTCACCTGCACTTTGCAAATGCAGACCTGAGACCCCACCAGATGCAGTGACTTGCCCCCGGTCACACTGAAAATCGGTGATAGAGCTGAGAATATAGTGCAAGACCCCTGGACCCTGTGTTCACCCCCTGCTCCCTTTTTTAATGTATTCTGTGCTATTCAGGGTCCTAAATGAGTGGCACCATCCAGCCACCATGGCTCCATCCTCACCACGGCCAATGCATATGAGCTGCGATGCTGTTCTCTTCCTGAGATAGGGACCGTAGGAGAATAACCAGCACGTAAGACCACAGGACAGATTTTGGGAGGGGGGAAAAAAAAAATAGGTGCTTGAAATGAAGAACTGCCAGGTGCCTTAGTCATCCTACAATAAAGGTTGGGTGGGGAGGGCATGCTCATCTCACATAGGTGTAAAACAGGAGTTTTCAGCAGTAGAAACCCATTGCAACAGAGGGGAGGAGGGCGGCAGCGAGGTGCGGAGCACACTGGGGATTGTCCCAGGAGCGCGTCAACGGGCTTCAGTGCTTTAGGCACCCAAAAAATCTTCCTCCGGCTGCAGAAGCAGCTGTGCAGAAAGCAGTTAGTCTCACCTCCAGTGGAATAAACCAATTTGTTCATGCTCCAAGCGTATGCTTTTCCCTCAGGTCCTTCTGTGGTTTTGGCTTTGCCTTGTTGACTGCCCTGGATTACAGAAGCTGGCAAGACCCGCTCGCACAGACACACCACTGAAACCCTACCAGCTCTCGACGGCTGGAGCAGCCTTCGGATGACAGAAAAGTGCCTGTGAATTTATTGGCTAATTAAGAGGCAAGCACGTTGGAACGAGCCCTGGGATGCAGCGGCGGAGACTCAAGTAGAGCAGGGTTCAATCGAGTAGGGCAGAATTGGTGCCCCAGGACAGCGCGGGGGGCATTGAGCTGAGAAACCCCTCAGCCTTCAGAGAGGAGATGAAACCAATGTCCTGTAAAAGATCTTATAACCCTTTTTTAAACTGTTTTTTGCAAGTGGAGAGCTGTGTTAACCTCAAAGTCCTGGCGAAACTCCCACGATGTAATCACCGCCTGCCTCTCAAACTGCCCGAGTTGTGCAAAGCTTTTGCATCTGCTGATTTGTATTTTGTAATGTCGGCAGTAACCTCACTCTCCAGTAGCTTTAATTCAGACTTTTCAATTTTGGAGTGAGATTTATTGATTTTTTAAGGGAAATAAAAATTGTCTTTAGGGGCACAGAGTTGGACTGAAAAAAAACAACCAAACACTTCAGTTTTGTCGCTTTCCATCCAAAAGGCAAACGGGGTCTGCAGAAAAACAAGTTGAAAAGTTTTCAGATGGTTTATATCTTGAAGTACCGGGCTACAGGCTTTGCAAGGAACGCTTTGGATTTTAGGCTAGCATTGCTCTTCGCTGCTTAAAGGCTTTGGAGAGCATGCAAAGTGCCCTTTTCCACCTCGCACGTGGATTTAAGCCGGCCAGGGATGAACTCCCTAGGAATTGGCACATTCAGCCACTCGTGCACCCTGATTAGCAGCGCAACATGTGCACGCATCAATCCCGGGATAGTTCTGTTCTGGGACAAACACAGACACAGGACTTGAAGCTTAGGATGTGTTTAAAATGAAGACATGGTTTCCAGACTATCTCTAAAATAAGAAGCTGGTAGCCTAGCAAGCGCTTCTATTGCAACGGCACCTACCTTATGTAAGCCCCATTACCAAAGCATTTGAGCGCCTGACGACATCCCTCTGTAATCAGAGATTATTCCCATTTTACAGGTGGTAAACCGAGGCACAGATAACATAAGTGGCTTGATGGAGGATGTGGCAAAGCAGGGAATGCAACCCAGGCTTCTCAGATGCTAGAGTAGGGGACTGCCTTTCCACCCTCCTCTGTGTTTTGGCACATTTGCTGTTATACCAATTGCAGCAACACCTGGTAAGAGCAGCAAGGGTTGAGAAGCAACATCCCCCTTGGGAGCAATCTCCATCCCCTGTTTGCAGGCAACAGCCCCAGCACAGCTGCACCCTCGTAGGTACAACGTAGCCCCAGGACCCCGACCCGTTTCCACCCAGAGGTATGGACTGTATCGGTGTCGTCCCCTCTGTTTTGTGGTACGTGGTGCAGCTAATGAAGGATTCACAGCAGCTTCAACTGAACTGGAGCCAGCTTCCCCTTCCCATGCAGTATAAGTGTCCATCCAATGAAAGTATGGCAGCACGAGTTGTATTAAAGAAAAATAAAATCCTAAACAAAAGCTACCCTCTCCACCCCTTCTCCTTGTAGGATGATGCTAGTCACTCCAGATGTTAATCCCACGGTTTGATATATTTATTGCTGGAAGGGGCTCAGCATTAGAGGTGATAGGATTTGCAGAGATGGAGGGTAGGAAACGTTGCATTTATCCCTGGACAAATTGTGCCTGTGTTTGTGCCAGACAGAAATCTCTCAGGATCGATGTGTACACATGTCGCCGTTCTAATCGGGGTTTGGGAGCGGCTGAACGTGCTGCCACTTTTCTAGCATTGATCCAAAGCTGCAATCCCAAGATGATCATCCAGATGCACTTTGCAGTTGGTAGTGCTGATTCTGTGAGCCTTTTTCAGGGTTTGTCCCGGGACAACCGATATGGATGTCTGAGGGTCAAAACAAATGAATCAGAATCAAAACCTGGGAGCTGCATAGCTCTTTCCTCATGCAGTTTGAATAGCAATGAACTTAAATCAGCTGTGACTGTCCCAGGAAAAAGTGCTTTAGGCTTTGCAGGTACATCTATGCATCAATCCTGGCATGTTTCTGTTCCAGGACAAACACCGGCACAATTTGACACATGCAACGTCTCCTGCCCTCCATCTCGACAAATCCTATCACCTCTATAGCCGAGCCCCTTCCAGCAATGTATCAAGCTGTGCGATTAACATCTGGAGTGACGGGCATCAGCCTAGAAGGGCAATTTGCAGGTACACAAAGTGGGACAAGGGCTGTAGGATCCCAGAATAAAAGGCTTTGTCCTGGGAGAAACGCCACATCTGTTTCTAACCTGCACGACTGCATGTTGTCCTGGGATAAAACGGATTATCCTGGGACAAATGCAACATCTGTTTGTAGCCAGACTGAACTAAAAGGTGTTTGCTTGCCATACAGCCAGGGTTATACATGGATCTCTAGACCACGGGTGGCTGCTGGTGAACAAGAGAGACAAGGTGTGAGCTCAAGCATGGAGGAGCCAGGTGGTTTGAAGTCAGAGCTCGTGTATAAAGCCCGGGCCGGAGGACCGATCCTCTGCAGGTGTGAGAAATGGTCACAACTCTTGGAAAGTTGTAAGGTTTATACCGCTAGGACTCACCCCGTCCTGCTTGAGGACTAACACGCAGCGCGCAGACTGCTGTGGCTCTGGCGTGAGAGCATCGGGGTCCTGTTCTGGCAGACTTGATGTGTAATGTGCTCGGTAGCCGCGCCGGCTGCCCGCAGCAGAGAAGCTCTCTAGGCGTTGTTGGTTCAGACGGTCTTCTGTTTCTGATTTTTTAATTTTTTTCCCTTTCCTGGCTGTAGGGA
>NW_005842519.1:112451-123091 GCF_000455745.1 Alligator sinensis
TTGGGCCAAGGCGTCTTAGAGAGTGGCAGAGGCAGGAAAAAGGCGTATTCGGCGTCTCGCTTGGAGACTGCTCGTTTCGGTGGGCCGCAGACACCGGATAACTCCTTTGGAGACTCCGCGTATCATTCAATTTCCTTTCTCGCCTCCTGAAGCCGAGTGCCGCACGGAGCAGGGCTCCAAATCCGGGCCGTGGCTTCCATGAAAAGCATCTCATTTTGGAGAGCCAAGGGTGAGCGCAGCTTGGTTTCCCCTGCTTGAGCGAGCACTCTTCCCCAATTAGCGCTGATCCGCGCTGAATTGAGCACCACACCCTGAGTCATAGACAGCGAGGCTCGAGAGGCGGCATCATAGCCCCTTTTGACAAGTCTCTGGAAGGCCTAAAAGAGGCTGTGTCATATTCTGGGCCATCTCATCAGGCAAGCTGGAATAAATACTTTCAAAGGACAGTTCTCGGAATAGGGGAAATCATGGGAAATTAAAGAAAGAAGCCGGGTTTGGATCTGAGCTCTCCTGAAGCTTAAGAGGCTTTTCATCAGGCTGAACCTGAGCGCTGCGAGATCCTGGGAAAAGTCACCCACCTGGCAGGAGAGGCCTTTTCATGAAATAGAGTTTGCAAGGGGAGGGATCGTTGTCTCCAGGGTTAGGCGAGGGACACCTAATTAACATTGATGGCCGGTTTAAAGAGAGCCTCCCTCAGCCAAGGGACGTGATTTTAGAGCAGCTAGATTCTGCATGAAAGAAAGATTTCCCTCCCCTTCCCCCACGAGTTCATCCCTAGCCCAGGGATTGGGGCCTCGCACTTGGGAGAGGGGAGACAACACATTTCTGTCCCTGCATCGCAGCCTGTTTGTGCTAGGGGCAGAAAGGACATATAAACCGGTATTAGCGATCGGAAACCAGTTCAAATCTGTAACACGACAGAAGTTCAGGGCACAGAAACCACTTTCAAAATGGCCGAAACCGGTTTAAGATAAACCTGCAGGGATGTAGTATCAGACTGAGCTGATTTAAATTAAATCGGTTTATTGAACTTCAAGGCAAGTGTGCAAATCACTGAGCTTCCTCCCTAGCTGTGTCCTAATTCATCTTGAATTCCTTTCCTTGCAAAGCTCTACAGCTTCAACGAAGGTAAAGGTGAGTGTTTATGTATGCATATGCCCCCACTCCCCGCCTGGGTGTATACACACAGGCATGCAGACATATGTACACACAAACCTATAGGCACACACAGATGTGTACATGCAGTAGACTAGAGTGACTTGCAGCCTGGTGGTTAGGCCCTTTTTCAGGGAGGTGAGAGATGCGAGTTGGACCCCCTTGGGTTACAGAAGCTGATTCCCCCTTTCTGGGCACGTGCTCCCATCACCGCACTATTAATTAAAGGTGTAATGGCCCCTGCTTCCTACGGTGGTGGTGCCAGGCTAAGTGGTGCTAGGCTAAGTACACTAGCCCCACTTCTCATTCAGTCTCACCAGGGCACTAGCTCTTGCTCCTAAAGCCATACAAAAGAAAGGAAAGAAGACCAGGGCACTGCCTGCTATGCCTTGCTGGAAAATGAATATGAATGTGGGAGGCTGCCCTCAGATAATCAGAGGGAGCCTTCCAGATGCCACACTCTGCCCTACTTATCATCCAAATACCTCAATCTGGCCCAGTCTATAAACTCTGTCTCTAAATAGTGCAAGTGGCCTCAGCCAACTTGCTCTTTTGGTCTGTAGCCAGACTGGCTCCCTAGCCCCAGGTAGCAGCCCCTCTCCCCCAGGATCACTCTGTCTAGTTCCCATTGGCGGTCCTTCTCCAGGGCTCATTCTCTGTAGCCTCTAATTAAGAGTGCTTTGTCAGGGCTCTCCGTCACCACCCTTGTTCTGTCTCACACAGGCCTGCATTCTCCTGCCTTATGTTAGTTAAACAGACTCATGGCCTCTTCCCTAGGTGCCTAAAGCAGCCTCCCTGCTCCCCATAAGCCACCCCCATCCCTCGTGAGAAAGCATAAACAAATGTGACTCAAAACAGAAAAAAAAAAATCTTTCTTTCTCTTTTTCTCATCCTGCAGAGCTCCTTACCCCTCCAGGGCCTCCGCAAGAATGACCCCAGGAGCCAGGCTTATATAGCTCCTTGGCTCCTCCCCTTCTGGTCACCTGACCGCCTATCCTCCCAAGGCACAGGGCTCTTTGTTTCCTAATAGCAGGCTCGTGGCTCTGCTCTTTGCTGCCTGTCCCCTTCCTCTCTGCATCTCCTCTCATGGGCCCAGGGGTTCACCCCAAGCTAATCAGCCAGTTCATGTCTTTGTTGCCTGCAATTTGTAACCTTTAGCTCTGCTGGTTTTCTCCATTTGAGTAATAGGGATTAGGGGTTCCCAATACAAGGCCACCTGCTCTAGCGGGTTTTGAATGAAGGTGGCCATGTCTTGGTGGAACTCACTCCCAAATGGGGATGTTTGGCCTGGTCTGAGCGTACCCAATAAATTGGTCCCCTCCGGAGATGTGAGAGGAGGGAACATTTTGCTTCAGCCTCTTGACTGGGTTTATGTATAGATAGACCATGCCTGGAGCACTTCTAAGCATGTGCCAAAGCAGAAATTTAGGTGAACTTTAATGGTGAAAATGTAAGTACCTATAGACACTGGGCACTGATGGGTTTAGACTGAGCCTTTGGTGATCCCACTCTTGGACTGTTTCAATTCTACCCCAGTTTCGGTTCTGTGTCTCGATGGGCACATCTACACGTTGCCCTATGGGGATGTAGTGATGCGCTATGTCGCCGTACGGTGTGCAATGGTGACGTAGCGATCACGCAGGTCTACATGTGATCGCTAGCTATGTCACTGTAGTGGCGCGCTCCCCTGCTTCATCAAGGGCCATAAAGCACGCAGAGACAACTGGAGATGGAGAACTGGCCATACACGAGGAGACCAAAAGAGCTTGGCTTAGCTAGTCTGGCAAACCAGACTGAGAAGGGATGGGATTGTTGCCTGGAAATACATCGAGGAAGGGTGGTAGACAGCCACCCAAGGGAGGTTGGATATTAGGAAAAACTCTCTCACGAGGAGGGTGGTGAAGCACTGGAACAGGTTACCTAGATATGGTGTAGTCTCCATCCTTGGAGGTGTTGAAGACCCAGGTAGACAAAGCCTTGGCTGGGATGATGTAGTTGGGGATGGTCCTGCTTGGAGCAGGGGTTGGACTAGATGTCACCCCCTGAGCTCCCTTCACACCCTCCTTGTCTGTGATTCTATGATGATAAAGATGGCTGGAAATGTGGAGAAAGTTCCTAATGAGGGGAGCAGGAAGTTTCTAGAACAGCCCATGATAGGTGCAGGAGGGACAAGAAACCAAACTGGTTTTAAGGGTGCAGCTTGGTCAGGTCCTAAAAGGCAGTACATGATGACATTGCCTCCATAGCTCAATAGGTCCCTTCCAGTCCTGTATATAAAATGGGAACCAGATACGTAATGACGATGGATACATCCCATTACTGTCCCCCCTGCACTGGCTGGGATCAGGAAGGGAGTGGGAGGAATTCTCCCAATAATTCTGTCCTAACTGGATGCTGGTAGGACTGGGGAAACACCTCCGAGAAGCTGTTTCCAGGGGTTGTGTATTTTTTTGGCTGGACCCTTGCACAGTCCAGTGACCCTCCAGCCACAGCCATAAAATGGGTGAGGTGAGCCCCTCACGACTGTGCAACATTGCATCTAAGGCATATAGTGAACAGAGTCGAAACTGATGCCAGGTGACCAATAATCACAACAAATCCAGCTTGAGACTTTCAAAGAAATAGCAGTGTTAAAGTGAGCAGGATTTTCTTCTAATGGCAAAAAAGATGCTTGAGCATTTTCCCCTCAAATTGTTCAATTGGAAGAAACCCAGCAATTCCACAACCTTTCCCCAAACTACAAACACACCATGGTGCCCAACTTTGTGCCCAACTTTGTGGTGATTCAATGGTAGCAACCGTTCCATCTTCAACTGTTTCAGGGTTTGCTATTATTTTAGCTAAAATTTTCTTGAGGAGGAAGACAAATGTGGGAAGCTCATCTGTCAATAGCTGGTATTGATACCAACTTCCAAGAGACCTTCCTGATAGAAAAGAAAAATTCAGGTCCTCTACTCTGCTGAATGGCCAACGCTTGTGGCAAACAAAGGAGACTTTCTCAATCATGTATCCTTTGTAATGGAGAGCATGAAGTGACCCAAGCACAGGGACTGCTACACGCCTAGGGAAACTAGACTATGACTGTCTGATCTTCCTGTCTTACAGCAAGGACACCAAAAGAAATACCTTTTCACTCAACCCAGAGTTAGGCTGGGGAATCTCACTGCTACAGGATGCTGTTGAGGCCCAAAGTTTCAGAAGAGGGAATGGATGTCAATATAAATATAAAGACCGTCTAGATGGGATAAAGGATATATGCCAAAAGAAAATAGAACGAGCTGTAACACAATATATGCTATAATGCAGATGAGCTATATAGTGGATTCTCATAGATATCATTTCCCATCCTTGGAGGTGTTAAAGACCCAGCTAGACAAAGCCTTGGCTGTGATGATGATGTTGGGGCTGGTCCTGCTTTGAGCACTAGATGTGACCTCCTGAAGTCCCTTCCAACCCTCATTCTCTATGATTGTATAAGACATAAATTACCCTAGAACTGGTCTAATATGGGTTATTTCTCCCTTTCTCTGAAGCTGCTTGTCCTGGCCATTGTCAGCGATGGGATGCTGGAATGGATGGACCGTGGCTCTGCTCTCGTCATCACCAAGGAGCAAGTGAGGAGGAAGGAACTGGTTGCACTCCCTGGCCCATCTCATGCTCACCCATCAATGGTATTAGCTTTGACCCATGGGCTCTGCTTTCCATATCATCCACCCACTGGGATGCCCTGGCCCTTTCACTGCTGCTTGGCCCGGAGAGCGAGTGCGAGTCTGAGAAAGAGGAAAAGGGCCGGAGCCAAAGCATCTTTGTGTCATTTGAGCTGGAGTGGATGCAGCCGACTCGGGAGAAGGAGGGGAGAGGCTGAAAGTGCATCATGGAAGCCTTCAAAACCTTCTTGACCCAGCCAGAGGTGCTCAGTAGCCCGGAGAGGTGGGAAAAGCAAATCAGAGAGATTGAACAAAAACCCAGTTTGTTCTGGCCACTGCATGCTGGGAGGGACATGAGTCTGCCGCACAACATAGAGATGAACACACAATTTGATTGCAACCATCGCCAACAACCCTCCAGCACCTTTTTCACTGCCAGCAACAGCACCGTCAAACTGAGGATGAGATGCAGCCTCCGGGATGAGAAACACTTGCAAGCAATCCCTTCCACAACCGCTGACACTAGCTCAGGGCTTATAGGAGAACCTGATTAGTGACACTCAGCAGCACAAGACATTTTGCTCCACGTGGAAACCAGAGTACGGGAGAGACCCATGAGGTCTGCTTGTGGCTCAGCCCAGCTTAGAGCCCAGCCCCGTCTCTTGCTTTTTGTAGGAGATGCAGCCGCCTTGATCGCTCTGTTCTTCTCTTTGGACTCAGCCACATGTCCCGCCCTGTGCAGAATTTGGGAGCAAACCCTCAGAAAAACAGCATCCCCATCATGGCAACGTCGGCACTGCACCACCCTCAAAAAAATAATTTCTGATGGAAAATATATGTTTTGCAAAATGGAACAAAAAATATGAATTCACCTTTTGGTCGAATGTTTTTGGTTGCTATAAATTAAATTAAAAAAAAAATGGAGGTTGCCCATCATCAACAAAAAACCCTGGAAAACTCATCCATTAAAATTCAATTTGTGGTTTTGTTGAATCGTTCCCCCCAGGGAGAGAGTCATTCTCCAAATAGTTCTCAGTTTGTACCTGAGATAAACAGTATCAGCAGCAAGTTATCCTCTGTCCCGTGTTGGGGTGATGGTTTGGCCTTGAGCTGTGTATGGGGGACACATATTCTGTTTCCAAGACTTCAGGGGAGAAAATAATCAGAGACAAGGAGGGCTGGCAGGGAGCTCAGGAGGTCACATCTCATCCACCCCCCTGCTCCAAGCAGCACCAGCCCCAACTACATCATCCCAGCCAAGGCTTTGTCTACCCGGGTCTTCAACACCTCCAAGGATGGAGATGCCACAGCCTCTTTGGGGAGCCCATCCAAGCGCTTCACCACTGTCCCAATGAGAAAGTTTTTCCTAATATCCAACCTCAACTTCCCTTGCTGCAGCCTGAGCCCATTGCTCCTTGTCCTGTCGTCTCACCCCACTGAGAACAGCCCAGCTCCATCCTCTTTGCAGCCCCCCTGCAGGGAGGTGAAGGCTGCTATTCAATCCCCCTCGGTCTTCTCTTCTGCAGACTCAATCAGCCCAGTTCCTTCCGCCTCTCCTCACAAGTCATGTACCCGAGCCCCCAAGGGCCTATTAAAATCACAACTGCAATCACAAGCACCTGGATTCAAGAACCTAAATGATCCCTTCCAATCCTGTGTTTCTAACTAGAGCATGTATCTTGGAAAGAGGCCCGGACTGGATTGAATAAACCCAGTAAGGAGGAGTCCACCACATCCGTCACGGAAAGTCCTTGGGCTAATCTCCACCGGTGCCAAGCACCTTGCGTAGCCCCACAGCTCTGCTTTGTACCAAGGTTTGGCTCCGGGGAGTTTGCAGACCTTTCCAGCTGGGTCCAGCCCTCCTGCACACGAGGAACAGTTGTTCGTAGCCAAGTGGATTTCATTGTATTTCTGGATGTTCTGCTAGAGTTGTTCTGACACAAAGTTCCTTTCTTTGATCCAAACCACCTCTGGTTTTGACTTTGTGAAACAAAACATAGACTGATGATTTACAAAACCAAAGCTATCCCACTCCTGCCCCATCTCTGCTTTCAGCTGGGCCAGCAGTTCTGCAGAAATAACCGTCTTCACAGTATCTTGGCTTCTCTGCTTTTGATCTCTGCCTGAGCTAGGGAACGCCAAAAGAGCCGCAAAATAGAGAAACACTAAGGAAGGAAAGTGAGCTGAATAGTTTTGAACCTCAGCAAATATTCAGGGGATGATCTCATTTCATGGCCATAAAACCTACTTGCCAGTCCCTCAATCATCCTTAAAGGCCGAAATGAGTCAAAAATGTTGCTTGGTATTTGGCAAAGGAGGAAAGGCAGACCATGAAACAGTGGGGGAAATGTTAAACAGTAGGAGGAATCATTCTGGGTGATGGACATTTCAGGAACAAAACAGCAGTCCCGGGGCCACTCTACTGGTGGTCTGCAGAGTTACTTCTAAAATATCTCGTGCTCTCCGGGCACCGATGCAATTAGTTGCAGAAAAATCCAGGGATTTTAGGCCCTTTTCCAACCAGCTAGGCTCAGAAACCTCCCAGTATCTCTCTGCACTCGGTTGTCTTGTAGGCTGTAAGCAGCCATCTCATTTGATCTGGATCAAAACAGGAGCAGCACGGTCATTTACATGTCACCCCTCCAAGCTGCATTGCTGCTCCTTCCCCAGCAGGTGACCAGCGAGAGCACAGAGCCTGACCAGCTCGTCCCTGAAATGAACTGCAAGAACCTAACAGCTGTACAACAAGCTGCCCCAAGAAAAAGTGTTACTACATCATAGACTCATAGAAAACGAGGGCTGGAAAGGACCTTAGGAGGCCATATCTAGTCCAATCCCCTGCTCCAAGCAGGACCAGCCCCAGCTACATCATCCCAGCTGAGGCTTTGTCTACCTAGGTCTTCAAAACCTCCAAGGATGGAGACTGCACCACCATTTTGGGTAACCTGTTCCAGTGTTTTGCTACATATCCAGCATACTTCAGAGGGACGTGAAGAGGGACAGTGGACATGCATGATTGTATGATCCTGGGACAAAAGGTTGTCTCCCAGAACACATGTGAGGTCTGTTTGTAGCCCCAATGTCTTCATTTGTGGAAGATGTCTTTGGTATAAGTCTTGTCCACAAGTGTGAAGTTCAGATCCAGACCCAACTCCAGAATCTACCAATTGCCAGAAGGCTTCAAAACCAAGGTTTTTGCTCTCACCCACTTCCAACAGCTTTTATTCCAGTGTTCAGAAGTGATAACATGGACCTTGAGTAGATCTTGGAAGCTGACAAACCTGGAGGCAAGGTCTCCTGGGATGCAGTGTCTGTAGTTTGCACACAGGACATTGGCACAGGCTGGAGAGCAAGATGGAGCCGAACCAAGGACATGGGGAGGGAGGAAGAAATAGCACAGAGAGTGGACCAAGAGCTGCCTGCAGTCTTCAGCTCAGAATAAGGAGGAAAACGGGAACAGTGGTCAATAAGCCTTATCCTGTTTTTATGTGATGTTGCTTGGTCTGGCCTTGGACATGAAACAACTGAGTGGACCTAATCCTACTTCTTCTTATATTGGTGTATAGTGGGCATAACGCCCTTAATTTCATATGTGAAGGAATTTCCATCAGGTTGCTCCTGACTTATATCCACATACTATAAATCTGTATGGAATTAGGCCCACTATCCACGTATCAAGGGCAAAGGCTCCCATGACTCATTCTCATGTACAACGGTATTGACTAAGAGTCTTTTGCAACGTACGTGAAGACATGGCATGATTTAAGGACATCTTATGGGAACTGCAGCTGTGTATCTCTTTAATGCCTGTTTACAGCCTAAATCCTCACCCTTGATTTTTCTTGCCACTAAGAAAACAAAGAAGAACAAAAAACGGGCCTCTCAAGCCAGCAGCGGCGGCATGAAAAATGGAAATGATCGTCATTGATTTTTCACAGTTGTTACTCAAAGGCCAGGATTACAAGTTCACAGGGAGGCCATTGGCAAAAGCCCCAGTCTGCAGCTAATGCATCCCATCCAGAAACTCCCTAGCACAAGCCATCCAGCTCCTATGAATCTCAGTGATAAGTTGAAGCTACCCCAGCGGATAATAGGAAAAATATGTTGGAAATACAATGCACCTGTCTGTCTGCACAATGCATGGTGGTGAGGGAAGGGGTGCAAAATGTAACAACACGGATCCACTTACTGTGATGAGACTCTAATGCGCCACGGGGCACCCCATAACTTTGGCTTCCCTGGGGTCTCATAGGAGGTCAATGAAGACTTGAAGCCATGGTTTGCCCCTTCAGTCACGGTGGAAGGACCTGAGATGAGAGTGGCTAATAGTGGAGTGGGCAGTGCTGGCCCTGAAAGTCAAAAGTTTTGACCACTCACCTGGTGCTCCTTGGAATGACCTCCCAGCCTCAAAACTAAGTTGGAAATCTCACGGGAATAAGTGTCCTCATGAGATCCCCATATGCCATTGGGTATTTTAGCATTGCACACGTTAGTCTCGACTGGATCTTCACACAGCTGATGTCTCCCACATGCCATTGCTTCTTCTTGTCTGGAGAATTGCAGATCTCGAGGTCTAGACCTCTTCTGCAAAACTATTTCATAGTCATATTGGTTCCCCCAACAGGGTAGTTTCCCATCTCTCTGGATCGCATTGCAATCCCTCCTGTTCAAAACCCCATTGAAATGAATCCATTTGTTTCCCTCGTTGACATCTTCAAATACTGGTAGAGCATCCCACTCTTAGCCACGCTGGACCTCAACTTCTGCTAATGTTGAACACAGCCACGGCAGTGGGATCTTCCCCAAAAGGTTGAACTTTCAACCTGTCCTCATCGTTCATTCGCTGTGGTTGTCTCGCTCTTCACTCCCTCTATTTACAATCATAGGGACCTCAAGGGCCATTGGATCAAATTCCCATTGTCAACATGTGACGTCCAGAAGAGCCTGGGTCTGATTCAGCACCGCATGACCATGGCTATATGGTTGTGTCATGTCAATGGGTTAGACCCATCACTGGTGCCCGAGGACCAACTCTGCCATAGTCAAAAGAGGCAGGATGATTTATACCAGCTGAGGATTGTGGCCCATAGATTTGGATGGGACGCAGAAGAGAACCGAGGCCCGGTAGGCAAGAGGCCGTCACACTGGAGCTATTTATAAAAACCTCCTTCCTTCCCTTGCTCCTTTTGAGCCTGGGCATCGAGACAGGTGAAAACGAAGCCTCCCAAACCTCGAAGCCTATTTGGTTTGCCCTCCTTGTGGTCCATCTGTGACCATCAATGGTTTGAGCTGCGGCCAAAGGGAAGCGCATGTTTATTGCTTTAACTCTGGCGGGTGCACCAAGGTATTTGGCTAGGGCCCTACTGACACAGATTCCTTGCTGCACGCTACTTCCCCAGGAAACCAGGGCCCAGACACAACATCTGGTGTCTCCAAATGAGGTTCCTGCTTCCTTCACCAACTTTTCTAACTTGGCTTTACTAAGGCAAAAGGGAGCAGAGCACTGGAGTTATACAAAGAGTTGGTTTTCATGGCTTCTCCCCAGGGAATAGGGTGACAAAGACCCCTTTGCCCAAGCCCCTTCTCCATCAGCTCCACACAGTCTTTGTGGCAGAAATGCCACTGTCGGTGCCCCTCTCCCGAGATCTGTCTCTACCAGCCTGAGAGGCGGCCGTTGAATCCCCCACAGCGGGGATCTCGCTCCTTGTCTGCAGACAAAAGCCTGGCGCCTGGGAGGCGATGCTCTGGTCACCTGGGCAGGGGGGGGAAGACCCAGCCCTGCGAGCGGGCCCAGGTAGCCAGGGATGCTTTGCAGATTGGACGGTTTGTAGCCAGTAT
>NW_005842519.1:123343-147005 GCF_000455745.1 Alligator sinensis
TTTCTGCCCTACCCCTGTAATCAATAAAGTTCTCCTTTGTGACCGGTGTGGAGACTTATTGAGGGGTGGGTCTAAATTATGCCGAGGAGGCCCCTTAGATCGGTGGACTAAGGGAGGCTTCCTAATAAGCCCCTGACTTGGGGAAGTGCCCCAAGTGCTTGTATTGGGTCTAGCACCCATTGGACGATCAGGCCTGTGTTTTCCAAGGTGCGCAGAGCCAGAAGTGAGTCCAGAGCCGTGGATGGTGGCAGCGGGAACCCCAGGCTAGCGGGTGTGCTCCGGGGAAGGGGTCGGCCGGACGGGAGGCACCCCAGGGAGGCACTCGGAGCCTGGAAGGTGGTCGGGCGCAGGGAGGTGGGCGGCTCAACACAGGAGCGCCCCCTACTGGCCCGCCACAGTCTTCTTGGGGGAATTAAATTATCTCTGTCCTTGTGAAGACAACCCCAGAGAACCGTGCACAGAGATCTCACACCTATAGGGGAGTGTCAGGCTAGGGAAGCATGGGTTTTTGAGATTCATATATTGTTAGGGGCTGGAAGGGACCTTGCAAGATCATCATGTCCACTAGGCAGGAAAAAAACCAAGTGCAAGGGCATGTGTGTGTAAGAGAGAGAGAGAAAGAGCGAGCACCTAACTCCTAGCAAGAGCACTGGGCCTGTACTTGCATCATTTCTGTATAATTATTTGGCTATTTTTTTTTTTTTTTTTAATTGTTGGAAAAAAAATCCCTTTCCAAGGCCCTGCCAACTTCTCCAGACCCTAAAGCAGAGCGTGCTGGGCAAACAAAGGAAATCAATGTATTTCAAGCCAAACTGAAATGTGGCATTTCCTTATCAGGTTACTTTACCATATTTGTTTAGCCTTAAAACAAACCAGGTTGCTTTCCAAAGCCAACGTATTGCCATTTCAAAACTGAAAAGTCAAAATGTACTGGTTGGAAAATGTCAACATGAAAGGCTTCAATTTGTCCTCAGTCTTCTCCCTTCCCCTCCCATTTTTCTTTTGTTCCAGCTGAAATGAGGTTGCCCAATTCCATCCAATCTCCTAAATGGTTTTGATCTGGCTGGAGGGTCTTGCCCCTCTGTTCAGGGTCAGGTAACCACATTTGGGGTCGGGAAGGAATTTTACCCCACAGTCAGATTGGTATGGACTGGGATTGAGAGCGGAGGTCCTCTTCCTCTAGTGGTGGGGAGTGTGGCCCTTTCCCTTGGGTCTCTCAAGGGCATTTTAAGAAGCTTTGCAATAGCAGGTCACTGACAGCTCTTCTCCCCCTGCTTTAACTGGGGCAGGTTTTGGAGCTCTTGATGTCTTTGGGTCCCATCGTTGTGTGACAGGGTTGATTGTGCAGTTATAGCATCATAGGAAAATGGGGTTGGATGGAACCTCAGGAGGTCACATCTAGTCCAACCCCTGCTCCAAGCAGGACCAGCCCCAACTACATCATCCCAGCCAAGGCTTTGTCTACCTGGGTCTTCAACACCTCCAAGGTTGGAGACTCCACACCCAAGTCGGAAACTGAGAGGAGATTGAATAGCAGCCTTCACCTCCCTGCAGGGGGGCTGCAAAGAGGATGGAGCTGGGCTGTTCTCAGTGGGGGCAGATGACAGAACGAGCAATGGTCTCAAGCTGCAGCAAGGGAAGTTGAGGTTGGATATTAGGAAAAACTTTCTCCCAAGGAGGGTGGTGAAGCACTGGAACAGGTTACCCAGAGAGGTGGTGGAGTCTCCATCCTTGGAGACAATAGGTCAGACAAGGACTTGTCTGGGATGGTTTGGATAGGGATGATCCTACCTCGAGCAGGGGTTTGGACTGGATGATTTTCAGAAGGCCTTTCTAGCCAACTTTTCTGTGATGCTTCAAAACTGCACTGTTTAAGGGATTCACTCTTCACCAGAATAATATAAAAAAGATCCCCCAGACCTACTCTAGGCACATTTCCATTTCATAGGGTTGGGGAGAGAGGAGACTCTTGGCAACATTTAAATATGCATTTACCATAAACGTACAACCCCTTCGATTACCCTCTCCCCAACAAGTCCTAGGAAGACAGGCATTAACTCTTACCCCTTCTCTTACCATTCATTATCCATACAACCTTCCCCCGCCCATTGCTGAAAATCAAGAATCAGAGCATACTTGGTAGTTGAACTCATGCCAGTCAACGAGGTTTTATGGAAATTAGGTCTTGTCAGACAACCCTGTTATTTTTGGGATGAGGTTACAAGTTGCACTTCTAACTATACTTGCATTGGCAGAGCAGGCCTCTCTGTAGAGTGCTTGATTTAGTCCTAGGTGCTGTTCTGATTAAAAAATAATTGGCACTGTACAGGTTAACTCAATGATACATCTCAAAAAGTAATTAAAGGAGATGGGAAGATGTACAATTGCACCATTTTAAATGGGGTATTACCACTCAGAAGAGCTTCTTAACTCATTGGTGTTCCCTCCATCCGCACTTACTCTTCAGGGACTGAAGCCAAACAGTATTTTACCCCTGAACAAAAAGAAAACCCAACAAACAGAAGCAAATTACAGTGATTTAGCTGCACTGAAGGTGGGTTAGGGGTGGAGAGATGAGAGCGTCCCACTGGACCTAACTACATTGCGGTAATATGTATATATGGCATCTGTTCATCGGTGAGTGATGGTCAATATTGCAGCCTTTCTACTGACTTGTCGAATTGCATTGTCTCCTCTTCATTTAGTTTTGGCTGCAGTGGCCTGGGCAGTTGGTATGGAGATGCCCGGGTTGCCCATATATCCATGTCCTAGCTGGTTGACCCCAAAGGAAAAGCAGAAGCCGGTACATCTGGAGCCAGCTGGGCTGGAGGAGATGCTGGTACGAAGATCTTAAAACCATCCAGCTTTTAGCACTTGGCTCCTAGACTGGTTGCCAACCAAGGCTGGAGAGCCCGGTCCACTTGCCATGGCATCTGCCTTTTGGTGGCATTTCCTCCACCGGGGTAAGGACTAGTTCCCCCATCTAAGTTGCTCCTCCACCCAAAGCCGTTGGCACCATAGAGGCTGCTAGGCTATTTCCTGCTGCCCAGCTCACGGCGTTGCCAGCTGCAAGCCCTACCATCTACCGTCAGACCCGTACCAGACCTGGCCTGGTCTGACCTGACTTGGCATCCAGTTAAGCTGCCCTTTGAAAACATAACAACTGCTTCATCTGTCCACACCATTAAACAGCAAATGGTCTTTCTACGGCAACACTATTGGGACGGTTGCACAGCGCTATCCCAAAGCTGTATTAGCGAACTGGAAAATATATCTGAAATTATTGCGAGTAACATTTGCAGGTGCAAACATCGAACAGATGCAAGGGGGAAATGCTACAGGCAGGTTTGCCAGACAGACCAATCTGGGCTGCTCAATGGGAGAGCTGCATTTCACCGACAGCCGCAGAGCGGAGCAACGCATCCAGAAAGCATGAAGGCAGGTCACACAGGATCGCTGCCCTCCACGATGCTGCCGGGGATGCTGAGAAATGCTGAGGGCTCGTAGCAGATAACCAAGACCACATCCACTTCTACCACGATGCTGCTGGAAAGGATTAAACTCAGTCCTCAAATGTGCATGCATCCATTTATGCCTTACAATGGTATCACCTCTGTGGGTGGCACTCGTGATACCCTTTCTGGGGTCCAGTTCTTCTACATAGGACACTAAAAAAATGGAAGTGGATGAGAAAAGAGGTAAAAAACAATCCAAGGTCTGGGGAAACTGCTTCAAGAAGCAGGACATGGCTCTGCAGTGGCAAACGAGGGTGTTAGGTCCATGTTGTATCAGGGTTGATGGTCATCTTATGCAGAGTTTAGATTATAGTTTGTATGGGATGGTTTGGACAGGGTTGATCCAGCCTCAGGCAGGTGTTGGACTAGATGTGACCTCTGGAAGTCCCTTCCAGCCCCACTTCTCTATGATGCTATGAATCTGGGAGTTTAGGAGATGCCTGAGATGTCATTCAGCTCACAGGCAACTGTACCAATAATGATATCAGTCTTGAATAATGCTAACACAGACCATTGGGATGCCAGCGTCAGGTCCGTATGTTACTGCAGCAGCCCTAGCAAAACGGTTGTCACTCCAAAACTAGCTCAGAGAGGCTAAAAACAGGCACCGCACATCTCCCTGGGATTTATCCTGGGATCCTACAGATGTACAAGCTGTTAAGTCCCCGTGAAGGATGCAAGATGAAAGGAGCTGACACTTTTTGCTGGGACAAGCACAGCTCATTCGAGTGAACTGCCATTTCTTCCAAGGGCAAACTATGCATGTAAAGGGCTGAGCCCCTCTTCTCTTGTCCCAGAAACACCTCACCTGCGACGTCTGTTTTTAGCCTGATACAGCTGGGCAGACAGAGAGGACCGGCACCATCTCACAGCTGATGTGCGCCCAGCCCATAGCTCCTTCTCCCATGTTAAACTGACTAAAAGTAACATCTGTCCATAACTAGAGGCAGGATGCAGCTGGGGGTAAGCACCCTCCTAGCTCCATTTGGTACCTGCATTAGGCGCTTCAGTGATTTATGCCCTGTTCACCCCTCCCATCATTATACTACCACTAACAATATAACACTGGTTGGACAAATTGAGACTGGAAATAAGATGCACACTCTTAACAGACTACTGCATGGCAACAACTTACCCAGGGATCTGAAGAAGCATCGCTCACCTGAGGTCTTCGATCTGAACTAATTGCCTTTCCAAACACATGCCGCAGCTCAGACACAAGCAATGGGGTGGGGGCAGGTGTCACCAGGCGAGGCTCTCCAGCCTGTCTTCTGCAGGAGGTCAGAGCACTTGGCCCTCGGGACCCCTCCCGATGGTGAAATCTCTGCACTATGCCATGCAGTGTGCCCAAAAGATCAGCCAGGCTCTTTTGGGCAGGATGGAGATACCGGATTCACAGATGAAGTGAATCTGGTAACTTCTTGGTTACTTCCATAGACTGCAATGATGGCACTAGGACACCAGGCGATAGATAGATAGATAGATAGATAGATAGATAGATAGATAGATAGATAGATAGATAGATAGATAGATAGATAGATAGATAGATAGATAGATAGATAGATAGATAGATAGATAGATAGATAGATAGATAGATAGATAGATAGATAGATAGATAGATAGATAGATAGATAGATAGATAGATAGATAGATAGATAGATAGATAGATAGATAGATAGATAGATAGATAGATAGATAGATAGATAGATAGATAGATAGATAGATAGATAGATAGATAGATAGATAGATAGATAGATAGATAGATAGATAGATAGATAGATAGATAGATAGATAGATAGATAGATAGATAGATAGATAGATAGATAGATAGATAGATAGATAGATAGATAGATAGATAGATAGATAGATAGATAGATAGATAGATAGATAGATAGATAGATAGATAGCAAGCCATTTAGAGCATCGTAGGTTAAAACCAATACACTAAGCTATCCTTGGAAACCCGCTGACTGCCAGTGAAGCTGTTTGTACACTAAAACTATGCACAAAAGCTGCTGATTTCATAAGCAACACATGACTTCTGAAGCAGGGTTGTTCTCCAGGAAATCAGGTAGGTTAACACATGCTCAGCAAAGGTCAAAGAAGGCTACAGAAGAAGGCAAAAAGCCTCGCGGTCCTTACAGATGTGGGGTGGGGGGAAAATCCCCTTCTGGCCTCAGTTCTGGCAGTCGGTTTGCCCATTGGTTTCTGGCTACCTGTAAAAGCACCAGAACCCCCTAGACAAACTCCTGTCTCGAGCTTTGGCCAATATCTGAGGTTTCAGAGGATGGCACCAACCCAGACAGAAGCTGGAGACCACTGGTTTTCGACCGTTGTTCATCTGCCCCCACTGAGACCAGCCCAGCTCCGTCCTCTTTGCAGCCCCCCTGCAGGGAGGTGAAGGCTGCTATTCAATCCCCCTCGGTCTGCTCTTATCCAGACTCAATCGGCCCATTTCCCTCAGCCTCTCCTCACCAGTCCTGTCCCCCCGCCCCACAACCATTTTCATTGCCCTCCACTGGACTCTCCCCAATGCATCCACATCCTTTCTGTAGTGGGGGGCCACAACTGGGCCCTGCTGCCAGCTCCATCCCACACCCTGGAGGCAAAGGGGAGTCACCCCAGCCTCCAGTCAAGCCTCAAATGCTGCCAGGCCATAAAAGCAGCTCAATGGAGATTCAAGAAACGTCCAGAGAGCAAAATCCTGGCTTTGTCTGCTGCGCTTCTGGCTTGCAAACTCCCCCCAGAGCGAGCAGGGTCCCAAGGAGCAATTTCCTTTGCCTGAACAGAGGGTTGTTACAAAGCAAAACGTGAAGAGAAACTATAAACTTTGCTCACTTTCATCTCTCTCACCCCAAATAAATCTCGGACATTTATGGGCAGTAGCCAGTGAGCTATTAGGAGATATTAGATTTTCCAGTGCATGTTTCTGCACTGTAACAGCAGACAGAGTAATTGGTGCTTGGGGAACTGCTTCAAATGCTTTTTTTCCCCCTTTCTTCTCACAATTTCCATAGACAATCCAGGTTGGGCAGCGGGTACGTTGGTGCAGTTCCAGCCTGATGTTTGCTCAGACCCTGCATCTCCCCTTTCTTCCTTTATTCACAGCCCGGTTCGATCCCCCAAGGCTCGGGGTTGTCCAGAGGGGTAGGAGAGGGACTGCTGGTTACAGGAGAGCCGCCGAGGCAGTGAGCATCTGTGGTGGAGGTAGGACTATTTACCCCTCGGCTTTGAATTGTGTTACCAAAGGACGGGCGTAACATCTGCTCCGCCTTGCAGGCGGGGAAACTGAGTCACAGAGGGGTTGATGGACTTGCCCAAGTTTATGATCCAGAAAGTCTGCGGAGTTGGGGGAAGAGAAGGAGCTGAGCTACCTCCCAAATCTGACCGCTGCTGGTCGCTAGAAAAGTTTGCAAATGGAGTCAAAAGTCTGGGGCTTGGGCCCCGCTCGAGTCAGTTTGACTATAGATACGAGCTCTGGGCTTTCCTGGTCCCTTGAGGGGCCTGGGGAGGATTTTTTTACCCCTCATGATGTTACCCCCTTTTTGGCTTTTTTTTGTTGTTGTTGCCCTCGTTCCCCTTGAGCCGTTGGACACTCACCGGCTGCAGCTGGGGCTGGGGGGTGAGTGGGGTGTCCCTGCCGCTGCTCAAAAACCTCAGAGGTTCATGGATGGAGGGTCTTGCTCTTCCGCTTAGGAGCCAGGATGGAGTATCCCTCCTAGGTCAGACTGGAAGAGACCCGGGGGTTTGCCTTCCTCGGTAGCATGGTCTCGTACCAAGATCTGCTCCTTCCCTGTCATGCAATAGCAAGGCACTGGCGGTGCCCTTATCTCTCCCTCCTCCCTTCCACCGGCAGCAGGTTGCAGGCGTCCCTGGAGCTGATGGCCCACAAACCCCCTCCACCCCTATGCTCCTGTGGGTTTGGTTGGAAAGTTTTCCAGCCCCAGATCCCAACCTGGATCCACCTGTTCCCAAGCTGGCACTCTGTGCTATTTATCGAGGGTCTACGACGTATTAGGGGCTCGACAAGCAAGGCATGGCCACGTTGAGATCTCTGGAGCTCCACATCCCCTCCAGGGTGCACCAGGTACGGGTCTTAGGTGCAGAATAATCCTGAGCCTACATCCCTGCACGTTTGGAGAGCTCGGTGCCAGGATGGGATGCACGCAGAGCAGGGACAAATGGCACCTTGGTCACAGATGAGCTGTTGAAAGCAAACTGAACCTTTAGCATCTGGTATCAAAGTGGCATCAGCTGCAAGGGTTAAGCTTTGTATAAAAGCCCAAGCCTTTCATTCAGGCCCTTGCTGCTCAGAGGGTGCGTCTACACATGCACATTTACTGCGCAGTAACCAAAATGACCGCACAGTGCAAGCGCGTGTCTACAATGGGGATTTGATCCAACGACCCTTGAGGTGCCTAGGATTGCAATCTTATGCAGAGGTTAGAGTATGGTTTGTAAAGCATGGTTTGCACAGGGCTGATCCAGCCTCAGGCGGGGAGCTGGACTAGATGTGCCCCTTCCAGCCCCACGTCTCTCCGATTCGATGAATCTGTGAATTTAGGAGATGCCCGAGACATCATTTAGTTCACAGGCAAACCTGGTCCAGTGACTAGTCAGCAGGGACATGAGGCGATGGCAGCACTGGAGTCACTTTGTACAAAGTGCTGTACAAACACAGGCAAAGATGTGGCCTGAACTGAGTCTCAGCCAACAAGCTGGGTGAGGCAATAATAGCATTTCTACAGTTAACACTGAAGGAGCTACACTCCAGCAAGCAGACGTCAAACATCTGGAGTCCTGTGTCCAGCTGTGGCCCCCCCGCTACGGACAGGATGTGGACACATGGGAGAACTGGCAACAAAAATGGTTGAGGGCTGGGGGACATGGCTGGTGAGGAGAGGATGAGGAAAATGGGCTGATTGAGTCTACAGAAGAGAAAACTGAAGGGGATTGAATAGCAGCCTTCACCTCCCTGCAGGGGGGCTGCAAAGAGGATGGAGCTGGGCTGGTCTCAGTGGGGGCAGATGGCAGGACAAGGAGCAATGGGCTCAAGCTGCAGCAACGGGACGTTGAGGTTGGATATTAGGACAAACTTTATCCCAAGGAGGGTGCTGAAGCACTGGAATAACCCAGAGAGGTGGTGCAGTCTCCATCCTTGGAGGTGTTGAAGACCCAGGTAGACAAAGCCTTGGCTGGGATGATGTAGTTGGGGCTGGTCCTGCTTGGAGCAGGGGTTGCACTAGACGTGACCTCCTGAGCTCCCTTCAACCCTCCTTGTCTATCATTCAGTGCTACCAGCTGCTGTCGACCCACTACAGGGGAAAAGGCAAATGCTCAGTGACCCACAGCCCGTGCCCCGACTCCTGTTGGTACCAGCTGCTCCTACACCAGGTCAGACATGAGTCTCTTCAGGCCCATATGGCCATCCCCTGCCTCCCAGTTTTGCCACCAAACAAGCAGCTAGCAAGGCAGGTTTCCATTAAACCAAGGCAGAAGGAACACTTAAGAAATTTAGGAGCACAAGTCCAACAGATGGGACCTGTTATTTTAAGTCATACAGAGATTTCTTTGGACTCTCGCCCTACATAGCATCACAGCAGAGTAGAGCCAGGAGGGACCGTCAGAGGTTGCATCCAGTCCAGGCCTGACTAAGCCATCCCAATCAAGTCACTGTCTAACTTGCTCTTCAAAATATCCAGGAATGGAGATTCCCCAGCCTAAGTCGCCTCTTCCCTCGGATGGTATGCAAGCAAGGAAAGGGATGAGGTTTTCTCTACAATTTAGCACGAAAATAATGTAAGAAATCCTTAAAAAAAAAAATTAAAAATCCCAGTTGTCATCTGCAGCAGTTTAGCATGAAATAAAATACACAGGAGCTAAAGGCTGCCATCGTAAAGGCCGGCCCTTGCAGCAAAGAGTGGGGTTGCTGATACGTGCCCCGACGTTATCTCCATGCATCCACTTTATCATCCTTCAACCTCTGATTTTCTGCCAGCCGTTGTAAATCTCACCTGGAGAGGGGCAGCCGGGCCAGGCCTCATTAGGTTTTTATTCTCTCTCTGATTGCTTTCACAGGCCTCTGAGCCGGTCTCCCAGGGCCCCCCGAGTTCAAAGATCAAATAAATTGTCTGGCAGATTTATCAGGTCTCATGGTAGGTAGCCGTGTAGTAAACTTCCTTTGCCTCTTTTTTTTTTTAACCTGATTTATCAGCATAAAAAGAAGGGGTTTTAAAAGCGCACACGGAGGACCTGGTCTGATCGCTGCTGCCTTGTGAATCATAGAAAATTCAGGGTGGAAAGGACCTCCAGAGGTCGCATCACATCTAGTCCTGAGGCAGGATCCCTTGTCTAACCTATGCCTAAAACTACGCAATCAACCCTGTCGCACAATTAAAGGTCCATTGTCACTGGACTTTCCAAAAACAGATAGTGTCAGTAAACCTGATCTCCATCTTTCTTTGCATGGATGAAGGGAATGCTACGGATATCGTGCATCCGGTCTTCAGCAAAGCTAGCGGTCCCGCACGATCTTCTTGTAAAGAATTGGAGAAAAGTGGGCTGGATAAAACTTCGGGACTATAAGGTGGATAGACAACTGACTCGATAGCCACAAGAAATGGGTAATTATTGACATGGCAGAATGGCCGGAGGCCAAGTGGAGTCCCATAGGGGCCTGTCCTGGGCCCGGTGCTGTTCAATTAACAGTTTGGATGTTGGCGTAGATAACTTCCTGAGCAAGCTTGCGGATGACGTGAAACTGGGACGGACTACAAACGTGTTGGAGGACGGAAGTGCGATTCAGAAGGATCTTGATAGATTAAAAAGCGGCACACCGGTGGAAGTTCAGTGGCAAAATGGTTGCAGTTTGAGAGCAAAAATCAAAAGCACCAACACAAAAAAGATGATACTTGGCTGCTCTGTGCAGAAGGATCTTGGGGTCTCGGTAGGTCACAGACTCAATCCAAAAGGCAGCTGCACAAAAGGTGAATGCAGGTTTAAGAGTCATCGATAGAAGCATTTTGCAAGACGCGGGAGGTGACGGTGCCTCTCTGCTCGGCACTGGTGAGGCCTCCTCTAGATACTGCGTGCCGTCCCAGGCTCCACATTTTAAAATGGACGTGCAGAAGTTGGAGAGGGTCCAGAGGTGGGCAACAAAGTTGATCAAGGGCTTGGAAAGCAAGGAGAGGCTGAAGGAGCTGGACCTGCTCAGCTTGCAGAAAAGGGGACTTGACAGCAGTATTCAAATCCCTGAAGGGCTGCCATAGCGAAGAGGGAAAGCATCTTTTTCTCTCGTGCAGCAGAGAGGACATGGCCCAATGGCTTGAAGCTGCGGCAAAGTAGGTTCAGGCTGGATATCAGGAAAAACTTCTTCACCTAGACCTCTCCCTAACAGTGGTAGACGTGGATACTATACAGGGAGAAGGGGATTGAACAGGATACCTATAAAGTGATCCATCTCCATTCAGTATCCTCCCTGGTCTGCACCGTTATCGGTATAAAGTGCCAGAGGAAACATCGTTCAACAGCCATTAATAAATCAATCATCCATGAATTTATCCAGTCCCTTTTTGAATCTGGCTGTGCCCTTTGCCTCCAAAGACAAGGCCTGGGGATATAAGTCCCTTCATCAATGCAGGGTGAATGCAAGCTCATGCAGTATAATTTTCCAGAGCTAAACCGAATGCTTCCAAAGAAGAGGCACTGTATTAGCAGAACAAATGGACGAGTCGGAGAGACTCCAGGGGAGGGCAATGAAAATGGTTGGGGGCTGGGGGACAGGACTGGTGAGGAGAGGCTGATGGAAATGGGCTGATTGAGTCTGCAGAAGAGAAGACCGAGGGGGATTGAATGGCAGCCTTCACCTCCCTGCAGGGGGGCTGCAAAGAGGATGGAGCTGGGCTGTTCTCAGTGGGGACAGGTGACAGAAGGAGCAATGGGCTCAAGCTGCAGCAAGGGAAGTTGAAGTTGGATATTGGGAAAAACTCTCTCACGAAGGGGGTAGTAAAGCACTGGAGCAAGCTCCCTAGAGAGATGGTGGACTCTCCATCCTTGGAGGTGTTGAAGACCCGGGTAGACAAAGCCTTGTCTGGGATGATGTAGTTGGGGCTGGTCCTGCTTGGAGCAGGGGGTTGCACTAGACGTGACCTCCCGAGCTCCCTTCTCGCCTTCCTTAACTATGATTTGATGACCGCATCTACACATGCACACCCTTAATACACCTTAAAAATGTCAATCTTATCCTATTTGCACTGAAGTTTGATTTTAAGCGCATCTAGTCCAACCCCCTGCTTAAATTTGAGCAGGGGGTTGGACTAGATGTGACCTCCCGGGAACTCCCTTCCAACCCTCATTTTCTGCGGTCCTAGCAAGTTCATTATTACTGGCCAGTCACCAATTCTGCAGGTGAGACATCTACTATGCGAATCACCTGGTGCTAAATAATGCCCAGCTTTGAGTCACACCCCCCCAGGAGATGCTGCCTCCATCCTCCCTTCTTGTTTGGAGCTGCTGCAGGGCCTTGCTGTGCTCTGGGAAACAGCTGTCGCCTCCCCCCACAGCTGGCTGCCCTCCAGACAAGGAGAAAGAGATTTTCTAAATATAGGTTGCTAAGTGCTCTGGGAGTGAGAGGTGCTTTATAAAAGTAAGTCATCGTCCCAGCTCTTACTACATAATTGCAGCTGTATTTTTCAGGGTTGGTTTTTTTGTTGTTTTTTTTTTTTTTTTTTTTTTGCTCAAACACTTTTTCCATGCACCAGCTGATGCGGAGTTATCCAAATGAATTTCCACAAGCATAAAGCTTAATCTGCTCTCATTGCAGCCATCCATATATTTTTAATATGTCGAGTAATGGAAAGTTCTCAGAACGAGTGGAGAGAGCTGTCAGGTTTACTGCCCTGGAGGATCAGGCCTTGCTTATCCATCTAACAGACCTGCAGATATGAGGTATGCAAGGGAAGGGGTCGAGGTAGGATGTTTAAAAATAATACCCAGCACATAAAAATAAGGCAGTGTCTAGAATCGGCAACAATATGATGGGATCTGCACAAAACCGGGGGAGAATTTCCTGTTTCAGTGGCTTTTTTCAAAGGCAAGTGACATTTGGCAGCGGTGTGGGGGGGGAATCCCACATCTTTTCATCAAAAAACTTTGGTGGCTTCATGCAAAATTGGTGGAGGGGAAGTCGCCTTTTTGGGGGGTTTTAAACCCATTTTTTTTCTTTATGAAACCAAAATTGTTTCTATTTGGAGGTTTGTGCCTGGAAACACACATTCACAACACAGCACAAGGATGCTGCCTAGGATGTGTGTGTGTGTGTACACAGCACCTAACACAAGGATGCTGCCTGGGGAGTGTGTGTGTGTGTGTGTGTGTGTGTGTGCGCACATTGGTGCACACACAAATCTGTGTGTGTATACGGCAACTAATACAAGGTTGCTGCCTCAGATAGGTGCTGTACACACACACCCACCCCTGTACACACACACACATCCTTGGCAACATCCTTGTGCATTGTGTGTGTGTGCAGCACCTTTCCCAGGCAGCAAACTTGTGTTAGTTGCTGTATGCACACAGATGTGTGCATGCATGTGCACACACACACACACCCAGGCAGAATCCTTGTGTTGGGTGTTGTAAGCACACACACGCACACATATCCCAGGCATATGTTAGGTGCTGTACATGCTACCACCCCTCCCCACTCTCCCCTCCACCCTGGCAGCATCCTTGTGCTAGGTGCTGTACACACACCCACACACACAGACCCCAGGCAGCATCCTCGTGGTGTTAGGCGCTGTACAACCCAGGGTGAGAGACGGCTCCTGGCCCGTTCCTGCCGTACAGAGAGAACGGCGCAGAGCAGCCCGATTTCCGCTCTCTTCCCCGTGCCCCCAGCTGATCTTCTGCTCTGTTTCTGCTCCCTGCTCTGTGCTCCCCAGTTGATCTGCTGCTCCCTGCTTTATCTGCCGCTGCGCCGCCTGTCCCCTCCCTTATCTTTGGCGCGCCACCCCTCCCACAAACTGCCCACCCCCAGAAATGCAGTATTGAGGGCGTTGTGGGGGTGCCCAAACACATGCCCATGGAGTCCACAAGCCCCTGAGCTTCTTGCACCCTTTCCCTGGGCACGAGTGCCAAGCTGGGCATTTTTTTTGTCCTGTTCCTCGTCTCTCTGCCCGCACGGCTCCATCCTCTCCCCGAGGTTCACAACCCAGCAGCGAGCCCGGCTGGTCCCTCAGCCCGCGGCCTGCCACGAACGCGCTTTCGGGAGCCTGCCAGCAGGCGGGATCAGCACTTTGCTTTCCAGCCCTGGGATCAGAAGAAAAATGTTTTCTGCATCAGACGCTTGAAAGACTACAGATCACCTACAAGTATTTTTATTGAGGGAGTTTTGTTCTTGTTCCGAACTGTAAATGCTTTATGTCTTCCAGGTGCCGGCGACTCGGCCGGCGATGGAGCGCCTTTCGCAGAGCCTCCAGCTGCAGCACGCAGGTGCGTGTGCATCTAGCACGCCAGGGTGAAGCTAAACAGCTGTCGGATGGGCGAGGGGGGGACTGGAAGGGATTTGCAGGCCCGCGGAGGATGGCTGGTGATTAAACCTGAAGCAATGGGCGCAGGCAGCATGGGGCTGGGTTTGAGAAGGAGAAAATCACACAATTCAATTAAATAAGTGAGGGGAGAGGGTGATGGGTGGAAGATGACGGTGCTCTGGATGTGTAAATCAACTGCAACCTCAACAGCGTTGGCATGGAGGACTTGAGAGGAGTTGGTCAAGTAGAGACAATCCTTCGGCTCAGCTCAGAGGCGAGATGAACATAAGAGCTGCCATTGACTGGATCGGGCCTGAGGTCCATCTTGCAAGGACAGATGCAGAGAGTGAACTGGGTCTGATCAGGGTTTTCTCCTATTCCTCTTCCACTTGCAGTCTCCAGCCCCTAAGGTCCAGGAGACCCCCTGACCTGGAGGGCACCGTGTCGTTTTTACAAGCATCTAACCAGTGCAAGGTGCATGAAGCACAATCATTCGGAGCTGGCGGCATTTGTCGGGACAGGCTTGCATCGGTGTATTTTGCTACACCTGGAGTCACTTCAGGGCATCACACGTTAGGACAGGACGCGAAGGAGAATCCTACGTGCAGCAGAGTGCTCAGTGTAATTTAGGGAAGCAGGAAGTAGCAGCCCAGGCTGGGATCTGGGCACGGCATCAAAGGAGCTGCTCAGCTGATACGATGAAAGGACAGAGGGACTTCTCGGTTGCACTGCTCAAGTCTTGGATTACATTAGAGACCCCGTTTGGAGCTATGAAACGCTGCAGACGCAGCTCTCCTTTGCAACCATGCAGACCACAATGATTAAGAGGCAACCTGTGATACCTGATGTCGAGGGCTGTGCCCAGGA
The DNA here is from genome assembly GCF_000455745.1 of Alligator sinensis. Classification (NCBI taxonomy): domain Eukaryota; kingdom Metazoa; phylum Chordata; order Crocodylia; family Alligatoridae; genus Alligator; species Alligator sinensis. The sequence continues at coordinate 138,255 of NW_005842519.1, forward strand.
GATGCAGCTATGGAAAGAAAAGCTTTTCATGGAAATTAGGCAACTCCAGAATCCGGCTCTTTCTGATCCTCTTTGAACAACCAGGGCAGCAGAAATAACATTCACAGCTCTGGAATATGTGTGGTTGATCTTAAGGCTCACGTTCCTACCACCGTTCTTGGTCATAGGCTTTGGAGTAGCCTTGTTCATAGCACTGGAAAGTCCTGCAGGAATAGGCACGTCTAAACATTGCCCTTCAACTTGCAACAAACTGGGTGCATCTACACGTGCACCATTACTGCGCAGTAACTGAACATTACTGCACAGTACAGGCACGTGTCTACACATGTGTGCCCGTACTGCGCAGTAGCTACGGTGACTTACGCTAACTCTGGAGTAAATTTGCTACCTGCATGATGCAGGTAGCAAATTTACTCCTGAGTATTTACTGCACAGTAAGGCACATGTAGACGCCTTACTGCTCAGTAACCTTGTTCGTTAGCGGGAAGTAACTTTACTCCCAGATCAGTGCACACGCAGCATTACTGCACTGTAATGCCTACACATGTAGATGCTGGTCTAAACAAGTACTTACTGCGCAGTAAATGCACATGTAAACATGCCCACTGTGTTTATACATGCATTTGCTCCCTTTATGTTCCAATCTGGCAGGAGGGTTCATGGAGACAGTGAATTTTCAGCAAATGTTTAACTATGAATAATTGTATTTATTGTTTCCAATCATGCTTAAGGCCCCCAAAAGAACAGATGAACCGAGGCATGGTGAGCTGAACACACATTTGCTCCAAGGAACTTCCCAGAAGAGATGGGGAATGGAAACACGGCTCTCAGGTAATGGCGAGAGATGAGGAAGATCCACCGACAGGGAAAGCTAGACCCTCCGCCGATACGAATCAGCACCATTGCTGTCTTCAGCAGATCAGTGCTGATTTATAGCAGCAGAGCATGCCGGTCTGACTTAGTAAGCATGAACACATGCCCTATCAACCCGTTTCAAACTCATCCAGCCAGGCCATAAAAGCAGGAGGTGGTAGAGGGTGGAACTTGATAAAGACATTTCATGAGACACGAATCCTTGAAACTTAACAAGAACGGGGTACCTAAGTCTCTTAGGCAAGCCCCGAAGTCCTACCCTACCTAACGGATCAAAATCAACCCAGCTAACTTTTGGCAACTGGCAACAAGTTCTCTTCCTGCCTCAAAACATTACTAGCTTGGTAGCTTTTCATCCAAACTATTCACCAAAACGTCTTACAGCTGTGAACAAGGTTTGGGTGGGTGTTGGGAAGAATTAGGAGCAACTCACGGGCAGTTAGTAGACGGGAGAAGATAGAAATGAAAAACGGGGCCCATCCTTCGGTCAGGATAAGAGCTCAGGCAGGTCTGGAAGTGCAGGACTTGCCGCTAACAACCAGACTAAAATGGAGACATCTCCACGTCTCAGGCAGACTAGAGATTTTTATCACTTTCCATTACAGATCTGTTTTCAAGGGGAAATTCATCTCTGGGCAAAACCTAATCGCATTCTGCTGTTCGCTTTGAGAACAGGTCTGAGCATGAGGTGTTGGCCTTAATCTTCGAATTTCCTGCCTTTTTTCTGGTTTTGCAGTCGTCTTATAATTAAATGTTGGTTTTCTGTATTTATACGCCGTGGCCGGGGGCCAAGCCTTAGATGCTTTGCTGCATGGAAAAGGAGGGAAATACAGACTACATCTGCATCCCATGAAATATTCCAGGCTGCAGCTGGTGGAGGAAAAACGGGTTGCCTTTCAGGACCAGGGAACAGGTTCGTTTCTAAAGGCAACTTGAGAGTAACGGTCAGGAGAAGGTGGTTGCATTTGTTTCTGGTCTATAGGTGTCCTTACTGTGGAGCTTCCTACAATGCCCATTCCCGTGGAGCAGGGTTGTCCAACTGATGGCAATTTGCAGCCCCCATGCTCCCCGCTAGCTACCACCCCCTTTTATTACTCCAGCTGCAGCAGCATCCAGGCTCTCCAGGCCCCGTCCCTGCTCCAGTGTGGGATGAGTCCATGGTATGGAGATCCTGCAGCCGGGGGTGCCTGCATGGTGCAGGGCAGTGGGGAGACCGTGGCCTCTGCAGATGGGGTCCTGGATGCTTACAAGTTCCCCTCTTTTCAGCACTGGGGAGGCCACATCTGGAGTCCGGTGTCCAGCTGTGGGCCCCCACTGCAGAAAGGATGTGGACACATTGGAGAGAGTCCAATTGGGGGTAATGAAAATGGTTGGAGGCTGGGGAACAGGACTGGTGAGAAGAGGCTGATGGAAATGGGCTGATTGAGTCTGCAGAAGAGAAGACCGAGGGGGATTGAATAGCAGCCTTCACCTCCCTGCAGGGGGGCTGCAAAGAGGATGGAGCTGGGCTGTTCTCAGTGGGGGCAGATGACAAAGAGAAGTGGTCTGAAGTTGCAGCAAGGGAAGCTGAGGTTGGATATTAGGAAAAACTCTCTCACAAGGAGGGTAGTAAAGCACTGGAATGGGTTACCCAGAGAGGTGGTGGGGTCTCCATCCTTGGAGATGTTGAAGACCCAGCTAGACAAAGCCTTGTCTGGGATGATGGAGTTGGGACTGGTCCTGCTTGGAGCAAGGGGTTGGACTAGATGTGACCTCCCGAGCTCCCTTCCAGCCTTCCGTGTCTATGACTATAATCCTTGTTGCACGCTCCAGCTCCATGTAATCACCCCAGACAAGTAGAGAACCAGCTCCACCCTCTAATTTCAACACTGCCGGTGCATGCCAACTCATCATGAATTCATTCGCATATTGAGCCCAGCATTATCCCACACGTGGTCAAGTTTGCTCAGCAACAGACGTGAGGCCGGAGGATATTGTGTCCCTCTAGGTCTGTGCAGCACTTGGCCGCCTCCCAGGGAAGAGGCATTCAGTGGGGCTAACTTGCAGCAGGCGAGTCACGCTCTGGATAGGGAGCGCCAGGGACGAACAGCTGGGCTTGACCCATCTGGGACCATCTGCCACATCTGGCCAGCCAGGAGCAGAGCAGGACTAGTGGACAGGACATCAGAGGTCCCAGATTCCAGCTTTAGGTAAATCTTTGCGTCTTTATTTTCGTCTTGCCCAAGAAAGCCTGACCCTAACATGCCTGAGCAGTGCCTAGAACAGGACCCCGAGGGGCCTTGCTCACCAGGGTGGGTTTCCAGGCATTATACATCCAAAACCATGATGCCCACAAAGAAATAACATTCAGGCACTACTGAGTTACACTCGCCTGGATTTAAACCAGGAGCGAGAGACTCCACAGCCCATTCCCAGCGCCAGGACGATACGCCCCATTGCTTTGCATTCGTGTCTGATCAGAAGCACACATCCCCATGATTGCACTTGTCAGGTAAAAGCTGGGAGGACTCCAGCAGAGCTCTTCATGGGCCAAAAAAACACAGATTCGAGTCAGCCAAAACAATCTGCGAATTTGCCAGTACGTGGGATTGTTTTGTCCAAAACAACTCAGAGGAAAAACAAAAAAGAGAGAGAGAGAGAGATGGGGAGGAACATTGAACTGAATCATTGCAAATAAACAGCATTTCAGCGTTTTCAAATAAAAATCAAATGTTTGTTTTGCTTTGCCCCGCTGTCTGGTGGAGAGGAGAGGAGAGGAGAGGAGAGGGTCGGATACATTTTTAACAACACATGGGATTGAAAAAGAAAATCATTTTAACAAGAAAAATAAAATCCCGTTCAGGATCAGCTCAAAAAGAGAAATTTCTTTGGGATTTTTTTTCTATTTGTTGGCTAACCAAATATATATACATATACACAGCTATTATATAACACGCACACATATACACACACACACACCCAAACACACACAGTAAATGTGTGTGTATGTGCATGTATAGACACACACACATATACACACACACATGCATCTATACACACACACACATACACACATCTATACACACACACACATATACATCTATATGCACACCCACATGCGCACACACATACATATACATCTATACACACATCTATACACACACACGCACGCACACACGTATACATCTATATATACACACGCGCGCACACATCTATATATACACGCACGCACATACACACACGTCTATATATACACACACGCACACACATATACATCTATATATACACACGCACGCACATGCACACACACATCTATATATACGCACGCGCACACACACACCCATATATACACATGCACACACACACATACATATACATCTATATATACACACGTGCACACACACACACATCTATACACACACACACATATACATCTATATATACACACGCGCATGCACACATCTATACACACACACATCTATATATACACACGCACGCACACACACACATATATCTATACACGCGCGCGCGCGCACACACACACATATATGTATTGGGGGATTGGGGGTGTTGGTTGTTGTCATGTTGGTCTAAGGACATACACAGACAAGGTTCTTTGGGTAAATGTGGTATCTTTTACTAGACCAACTAAAATACACACACACACACACAGATACATCTATTTATTTATATATTATAACGTGCATATACATACACATATAGAGATATACACTTATGCAGACACACACATATACACACGTGCACATGCACACTCACTGTTCATTCACATAACTCTACTGTGAGGACATTGTTTGTTCCTTGAATTCTCTGACAGTTATTCCAAACATACTATGAGTGAAGCTTTGAGGTTTACAATACTGTTTGAGGTTTATAATGGGTTTTAATCCATTGTTAAAACTTCAACAACAAAAAATCCTATGCTTCCAGTGCTCACGTGCAAATCATTTCATGCAAGTACCTTAGTAAATTAGAGCTTGATTTAATACAGGGATTATTGCCTATGCATTGGGTTACAGACTGACAATTAAGGAACATATTTTTATTAGGACTGAACAGAAATACAGCAGATTAGAGATTGCCATCACTGGGCCAGCAGCTATATTCAGTGCTTCCCAGGCAGATCTTCCTTTAGACTAAACTCTGTGGGTTATGCATAAAACCCATATTTGTGCAATGGGCTCAAGCTGCAGCAAGGAAAGTTGAGGTTGGATATTAGGAAAAATTTTCTCACACGGAGGGTGGTGAAGCACTGGAGCAGGTTACCCAGAGAGGTGTGGAGTCCCCATACTTGGAGATGTTGAAGACCCTGGTAGACAAAGCCTTGTCTGGGATGATGTAGTTGGGGCTGGTCCTGCTTGGAGCAGGGGATGGACTAGATGTGACCCCCTGAGGTCCCTTCACACCCTCCTTGTCTGTGATTCTATGATATTAAGTATTGCACAGCTCTGTTCTTGCAGCTTCTCCCAAAGCAAGAGACTGATACAAAGGCAGGTTGTTCATTGATAAACTCCTTGACTAAACACCTGGAATTGCCTCTATCATTACCATGAGACCACCTGGCATCATGAGACCTATCTATAGTGCCAGTATCCCTCATTCCCAGACTAGGAGTGTCTTATTCCCCATGTAGGCACACAAAAAGGAAAGTCAGCTGCATTATTTTTCAGCCATTCCTCCTTCTCCATTCTCCTTTTCCATAATCCCTTAGCACGGAGCCAAGCCAGTGCACGGCAATGCCAGCTCAGGGAAAAGAGATTCCCCTCCTTTTACAGCAAGAACCAATGAAGCCAGAAAAGAGCTGCCACTCACCAAGCATCTTTAGGTCTCTTGTTTGGTGCTGAATTGAATAAGCACTTCATAGCAACAGCATCTGGAAGCATCTCGGTCCTTACAAGGAAATAAGGCTCACCATCAGGTCCCAGCAACTCCCATAGAAGAAGCATTCAGGGCAGCAAACTCAGAGTAGGTGAGTTATGCTCTGGATAAAGACCTCCAGTAATCAACACCTAGCCTTGACCCATCTGGGATGATCGGCCCCGGTGCTGTGGGACAGCTGGCGTCCTCTTCAGCCACAGAGCAGGGGACAACGTGGGCTCACACATAGGACATTGGGTATCCCAAATGCCAGCCTTAAGTCATTGTGTCTTTGTTTCTGTCTTGCCTGAAATCCTCTCTGGAGCAGAGACTGACCCTAACAAGCCTAAGCAGCTCCTAAAACAAAAGTCCAGCCCCCAAGTATACCATTAGGAACTAGCCGCCATGGGGAAGGCAGGCAGGAAGCCAAAGGGAACACAGAAAGTCCTCCAAAGGGATGTATTAGGGTTTCATAGATTTGCCCCTTTGGCATAAGGGAAAGTTAAAGTTGAGTATCTTTTTCGAGGACTACCTGAGGCCACTAAGGTAGGCAAAATAATCACTTCAAGCATTTGCACTGGCTGAGAATTGAACCTAGATCTTCTACCTGGCAAGCAGAAATTGTGCCATTGAACCACTAGTGCTTTGTGATGTAAGGCATCTTCTACATAAAAAGCCACTTTCCCCTTATGACCTCTTTCCCCTCCAGCCACTCCATGCTCCTAAGAAAACAGGCCTGGGCCCAACTCTCCCCAAACTCCGCACATTTTTCCTAAGGCATTTATTTCACCCGTTGTTCATTGCTACCAAACCTGCTTCGTGTCCCTATGATGAGCAAGGTCCAGTTTATATAGGCCACAGGCCCCTTGCACTCCCAGCAGCTTTGGGAAAGACTCGTTGTAGTTCACCCCTAGTTCACCCTTGCCCCATCACATTGTTTGCTCTGGGCCAGGCCCTCTTGTACATTGGGGGGGTTTATAGATGCAGTGCAATGCTAAAATAAATGTAGGATGCCCTCAGAGCTGCTCTATTTAGGGAGTAGGAATTGCTTTCTGGGAAGAGTTTCAAAGCAAAACATGGAGCTTACTGCTGCTCTAGGCAAGGGAAGAAGGTGACCAACACGAGCACGGCACCGTTGGCCAACTCAGTGAGGGGGTGGCCTGTTGGTTGGACTCCTGGCCACTGTCCTGGGAGACACTTTTAACGAGTGATATCACCAGCCGGGTACGTTCCCCTGCTCACCTTGGACCTCGCTCCTGTCCTGAACATTATGCCCAGGTGTTTTGGCAGAAGGGAGTTAGAAGAACCCAAGAAAACAGCCAAAATAGGGAATTAGGGACCAGCCAGCCAGGTTTTCCAGGCAGCAGTCACCCAGCCGTGCTGAATCCTGTTTGGAAAGGCCGAGTTATGGAAACTTTCCCCCCATGTTGCAGTGGGGTGCAGCTGCGTGATATTCCTGACAGCTCTGGCATACCCCAAATTCATGACACCGCTCCCAGGGTGGGTGCATAGCATCCTCCCGACCTCCTCCTCACTCAGTGCTTTTCAATCTGTGGTCTGCAGACCCCTGGGGGTCCTCAGACCATGTCTAAAGATGGCTATGATCAATCAAAAGTATGTGAATGCCCATACTTATAATTACCCATACTTACAGAAAGGATGTAGACACATTGTGGACACGTGTGGTCACAGCTGGAGGCCGGTGTCCAGTTGTGGACCCCTCACTACAGAAAGGACGTGGACACACATTTGAGAATTGGTAATGAAAATGGTCGGGGGGCTGGGGGACAGGACTGGTGAGGAAAGGCTGATGGAAATGGGCTGATTGAGTCTGCAGAAGAGAAAACCGAGGGGGATTGGATAGCAGCCTTCACCTCCCTGCAGGGGGGCTGCAAAGAGGATGGAGCTGGGCTGGTCTCAGTGGGGGCAGATGGCAGGACAAGGAGCAATGGGCTCGAGCTGCAGCAAGGGAAGTTGAGGTTGGATATTAGGACAAACTTTCTCATGAGGAGGGTGGTGCAGCACTGGAGCAGGCTCCCCAGAGAGGTGGTGCAGTCTCCATCCTTGGAGGTTTTGAAGACCCAGCTAGACAAAGCCTTGTCTGGGATGATGTAGTTGGGGCTGGTCCTGCTTGGAGCAGGGGGTTGGACTAGATGTGACCTCCTGAGCTCCCTTCCAGCCCTCCTTGTCTGTGATTCTGTGATTTGAATTCAAAGAGATCTGCACCTCCCTTCAAAACTTTGTAGGGGTCTGCAAGTGAGAAAACATTGAAAACCACTGTCCAGGTCCAGTCCTGTGTGCTCGCTACCCAGGGTCAATGCTCCCAACATTGCTTTCCACTTCTCTCCCAAAAACAAAATTAGAATAATTCCTAAATAACTGATGATTTTCCTCCACCTGGGCCTTTTTTTTCCCTGTAATATGTGACAGGGAAAGGGCAGGAGAGGCCACTCCAGGCCCTGAAACACCGGGTGTCCACCAGAAGCGGGCTATAGGGCCAGCTGGGTGCCTTCCGAAAGCAGGTAAAGTCATGAATATAGCTACGGAGTTTATCGCCTTGTCTAATTTCCTTGACAGATGTGGCAAAAAAGATTAGTAATAATAAAAAAAAAAAATGTTTTAAAGTTAAAACCTCCCCAGTTCCTTTCTCCAAGCCAAGACGGAAGGAGGACGTGTAGAGAGAGAAACCGTGAGCTCCCCGTCAATGTTTTGCATGGACAGAAACTCTATTTTGGGTTCTGCTGTGTAAAAACAAAGGCAAACGAATAGCATTGCCCCCGCCGGAGACGAATTTTGCTACTGCTGTTTAATACTTTTTCCTTTCCACGCTGCGAGCGGAGCACGCCAGAGGTCAGGCACAGTTCAGAAATATATCCCGTCAAGGCAAGGTTTTATGATTCCCCGCAGCGGGAAGACGGGTTCTTCCCCGACTCTGCAAACAAAACGAACGTCTTCCACGATAACGAACGAAGGGCCCGCGCCAAGACGCCGGCGGCACGGGTACAAGATGGAAACGAATGCCGA